>NC_135507.1:3228134-3290634 GCF_052857255.1 Amblyomma americanum | reverse complement strand
TTTCGAATAACTGGCAGGAAGTCTGAATGCGGCACGCCGTTGTCTTTTTCGACGACAGCTCCAAAAGTATGGCGCACTCCGACGCCGTGCAGCATGCTGCCGCGATAGGAACGTGCGCAAAGGTAAATTCAGTGCCGTGACGTGTTCCATGCGCGAAACATCGTTCATAATACTCATACAAACAGATTACAGCATTGGACAGCTGTTCCAATCAATTACGGCGGAAACTTGGGCCCAGCCGGGCCGAGCCAAGCCAATAAGGCCGAGTTTTTTTTTTTTTTTCCAACAAAAGCATAACTGTTTATTATTACACAGTCTTATAGCTTCGTATTAAGCTATCTAGAAGGGTAGCGTAGCAGGGGGCGGATGAAAGTTAGATGGGCGGATGAGATTAAGAAGCTTGCAGGGATGGGGTGGCCGCAGCTGGCAAAGGATAGGGTAAATTGGAGAGATATGGGAGGTGTCTTTGCCCTGCAGCGGGCGTAGTCAGGCTGATGATGATGTGATGGTAGTGGTTATAAAATTTGTTGAATATATTGTGCTACAGTATGCACATTATGCTATAGTTGTGTGTGTTCTCCTAAACATGAGTAGTTAAATTATTTGATTCGACATCCGATTAGCCGCCTAGTAACTCGGTTTAAAGCCTGATTCGCAAGCGCTCTTGAGGTCAGAGAATGAGAGGCCGAAATCGCGTTCCGTTCGCACGATTGAGCAGCGCGTGATTGGCTGTCTTCTTGGCTGACATCAATTATAAATTTATCGACATGCAATAGTTTAAATGTGGAGGACGTATGCAACAAACACAACGGTGATAGCGCGATGGCATAGAGCGAGGAGAAGGAATATATTGCAACATATTACCAAAGTAGTACAGCATAAGAGGTTATGATAGAACAGAAGCGACAGTGAATACGTTCGCCGAGGCAACCAATGCGAGCATCTGGGTACTGTTATAAACGTTAGAGCTTTCACATCTATTACTTCCAGTCTCTACATGAGGCGTGATTAGAATTTCTAAACTCAGCCTCGAACAGAGGACGATTGCAGAAGCGACACAATGAATGCCAGTTCTCAGCGCCCTTGAGGGGAAGCAAAGAGGACGTTAAAATCGGAGGCCCATTTGTACAACAAACTGTGCGGAAACCGACGGCGCTGACAGAACCGGGCTGCAGATTAGCGTCGCTGCAACTTAAGCGGCGAACAGGATTAAGCGAGGCTTATTTCGGCGTTTCCTACGCATTGCTGCGCTGCCGCCAGCGCGTTTCAGTCGGCGGGCGGGGCCGCGCTCCGAGCTGTGCGGCCGGGTTCCTCACCGCAGCAAGAGCGGAGTGCGAGGCCAGTCGTAAACGCGCCCAGGGAGGAAAGGGGGAGAAATACGGGAAGTGACGCACTAATCCCGAACCGAGGCAGACTGACTGAACCTGATGTTTGTTTTGGCCGTCGGGGTAATAGTGTGGCGGACGAGTTTCGAAATGGTTAGCATGTTTCTCGGGGGAAAAATAGAAGGGGATAACGTGAAAACGTGGAGCCCGCACCTCACACGGAGATTTCAAACATGCGCTGCATTAGGAGACAAAAAGGCTGTGCGCTTATCAACATGGAAAGAGTGGAAGAGATAAAGAAATAGAGGGAGAGAAAAATGTGTTAAAGATGATCTTTGTCCTCCCTTGACCGTTGACACAACTGATGTATACAAAAGAGGAAGAATGAACAACCAGGGAATGCAAGGAGAGAAGATAGCTTCCTGGAAGCTAAAGATTCCTTCCTATTCGAGTGTGCATCATAATCATCATCATCACTGATATCATCGTCGCCCGTAAAAAACGTTTATCTTCACGCTTCCAGCTAAATTTGAACCAACGCAGGCGCGAAGTGAACAGCTCCGCCGCCTGATGTTCTGGACGAGTACACAGTTTTGAACACTCTACCTCACACAAACGAAGCGGATTGCTGTGCCGCTCTACGCACACTTCGATGGCGGTCGGTTGCTGAACGTGTTTGAATTGATTGGCACCTCTGTCCCACCCCTCTTAGCCTCCACAATATCCAGCTTCAAGTTTGCGCAGAGCGCGGGCTCTAACCGGCACAGCCTCGAATGAAAAAAAGCGATTGCGCGAGCGTCTCATCCCGGGAGGAAAGACTCTTAGGGTGGGCGACGAGAGCGCGCTGGGTGACAGGTGCTGAAACCGCCAGACACTCCGCTGCTGGCTGCCTAAGCCCCGTCGTTACTCATGCGGGACATGGCTTACGAAAAGCACTGGAAAAGAAAAAAAACTTAGGAATTCATCGTCAAACGCCGTTCTAATCTTCTTCATTTCTTTCTTTTTTTTTTTGCCTTGCAGGTTTCGGAGGGCAGAACAATCCTTGTCTTTTTTATTTCTCGGATGACTGATATTAGCTTGAGATTAAAAGCCCACGTTACGAGAGACGTCTTGAGGATGACGCAGTCGTAGTTACGCCTTTTGGTACCTCGAAAATAGCGAGTGCTCTTTCAGCATAAATTATGTCGAAATCACGAAGGAAATTGTTTTCGTGTGACGCGTTTTCTTTCTGCAATGAAATTGTCGTGGATGAAGCAATTTTTCTTTTTTTTCTGACACTTTAGGTGAAACAGGTTTTTTTCTTGTCTTACAAGAAAGCAGCTACTCGTTTAATGACGTCAATAGTGAAGTTTGACTAGTTAGAAAGGTGGCGCTTCTATTTAACATACCGTGCGCTTCGGATAAACGGCGAGCTTTGAACAACAAAGGATTCAGGTGGAATTCTGTCGCAGACATAGAACATTCTTAACCTTAAACAATAAAAGCTCCTATATTTTAAAACTGCACATAATATAACCCAAGATGCTGTAGCATTTTAACGCAATAGTTGTCTACCATAGTGCTTTCTAGCTTATCATGCTTAGAAAGAGTTAAGTTATAGAGAAAAATTACGAGCTCTGAAGTGAAGCCACCTGTGGAAAACAATCATATGAAGCTTTGTCCAGAGCTATTAAATTGAAATAACACATGCTTATGCCAAAAGCGCTAATAAAATTTATTAGAGCGTTAACGTTGAATGCTGAACAAAAAGAGAGTCACGCACCATGGTCAATAATGCGCGGACTGAAAATTGCTATTTCTTGTAGGACTACTCAAACAGGACACCGTAAGAATTCGCTGAAAAGAAATTATCATCGGAAATAGAAAAAAAAGCCACACAGTCATAGCAAACGAATAAGCTTCGATGTATTGAAATATCCCAGCCTCCATGAAACGCAGAAGTTTCCAAAAGCCACAGTTCAAGCACTGACTGCTTTAAAGGACCAAATTTTCGACGTTTCTAAATATCAACATCTAAGCTTGTGGTTACGGCAATGATTTTGAGCACTGATTACTGATTATCTGTTAGTGCGCCTTTTATTACGTTTAGATTCACATTCGTATCCAACGAATATAAGAAAACTCGGCGTTAACGTGCATGATGCACCAGAGAAATACATTTGAGGCTTTCAGAAGAAATACAAAATAATTTATATCACGTAAATGCGGTAGGTTCAGAGAGACACCTGGCTGAAGTTTTCAAGACGCACGCCTAAGCAGTGAGCTTGTTTCCCCAGCCGCTGTCCGCCTAGCTTCTGCTGACGCCGAACAGAGTCGCAGCGTCAAAAGGTATATTCGCAAAAGCAAACACTCGTGAGTGTGAAGCGCCTTCGCCTTTGGTGTCCTTCTGATACGCCCTGGACATCTTGGAGATCTCCTGGGTCGTCCGGCCCTGTTCCAGGCTCTCTGCTCAGTGCAGTGACACGGGCGTCATTTTTTGTGTGTGTTTTGTCACTTTATATCGTTGGGAAAGGCAGTCTATTTATGCCTCTGCAGGCCCAAAGACTCCGTAAAAAAAAGTTGATAGTCATCCAGCTTTAGTTTGGGGTTGATAAAATTTTCAAAAGTCCTCGCTTAAAACTTTCCCAGGTCTGCGCAGTGGTCAACCACTGCGAAACAAAATTACCTCCGTAGATGGCCCAAGCTCTGAGCGCTGACACAAGCGCATACTGTAGTGTACTGGACATCGCGTGCGCACCGACGTGCAGTGGTGAACGCTCGCGAGGCAACAACCTCGACCGCGAAAGCATCTTGCAGCTAGAAATTCGTTTAGGATGTTGAGCTTGTAGAGCGGTTATCAAGAAAAAAATGCAAATGTTTTGTAAGGAAAGGAAAGGCGCCGTAATGTTCCCACTCTCGACGAACACCTGAGACGCGCCTTGAGGGAAATGAAACAAAGAAAGAAGAGAGCGGGTAATAAGGGCTCAACTTGAGTGTTACGCAGATTAGTCTTGCATCGGAGAACTTTGTAGGAAGGTAATACAAATACGCAAAATGAGAATCTGGTTATTGCGCTCGCGGACTCGAATTGAAGGCGACGATTTGGCAAGAGAATGTCGTAGTGAAAGAAGTGGGCTCCGAGCAGGAGTGGTACGCTGAAGCAAGCTACTAACGTCACGTTTGTAAAATTCGACGTCGCTTTTCCCAACGTTCCTTTGCTTCTTTCGAGGATATTTTTTTCTTAGTTTTTATCGCGGAGCTTCTCTATATTATTTGTTTTTGATCCTGTTGACTTTTATTTCTGATATGTAGTTATAGAAACAAGCCCTGTTTGACCAAGAAAAACTATTGTTAGAGATCGGCTTTACTTAAAACATGCTTGCAGGATTAGCAGCAGATTTCATAGCGCCGAGACAGGGGGCAGCATGAATCAGGATTCTTGTACAATAATTAACATCATCTGAACGAAAACTCGACACTACTGCGTTCGAGACGAGATGATTGAAAGCGTAATGCAACATTAAAGCAATGTCTTAAATGTCAAGCTAAATTTACTTCGATTTGTGGTTCATTCCAAAGTTTCTCACTAAGGAACAAAATTAACCGTTCATAACACGCATTCATATACTCACTCTTGCTAAATCGCAAATTATGGGGCGACGATTCGAAAAAATACAACAACCGGCTAAATGAAAGTGCACAGTTCGCGTTCTTTACACGCTGTATGAATGGAGGCAGATGCTGAAGTAGTGCGGTAAGAGAGAAATGATACCTCACGTTTACAGAAATATATTTTAAATGCATAGCTGAAACGATGCGGCGCTCCTCGGATTCAGGCATGAATTAGAGCGTCTCACTACACGCTTTAGAGTTTGGGAAACCCATAATTTCACCAGTTTTCTTAGCAGGCAGCTATAGTACAACACATTTATAATACAATATGTTCAGGATAACACACTTTTTCGTGAGACATTCACCGAAGTTGAACGTAGAAAAGGAAAAAAAAAGAAGTTATGTCAGCACTCTTAATTTCTCCTGTAAGCAAGGATTGGTGAAATGTTCGCGTAGTGCTCCTATAGCGGTTGTTTGTAAAAAAATATCTTATTTATAGACGGAATTTAAAAGTGCTGGAAACGTATATAATATCTTTCTGTAGTGTGGTGTTCCCCCAGGCAGTAAGCACTTTGCACTACGTGGTCTAACGAGTGGCCTATGAATGTGTTTTATCAACATCAGGTAATTAATGAGGAAACTTTAAATTTTCTTTTATCTGCGGTTTGAATGTCAGACTTAATTTATTATTATAAGGAAGCAAGACGGGTATTATATTTGCCTTAAAAACTACGCCTGAAGTATGGACAATATATGATAAGTAAATCATTAATTGATGCTCGAATAATTTTTTTTTTCTATGTATGTATTCTTTCGAGATTTGTACAAGCCGTTGTTGCCTGTAGATCAATAGACAGTATTATAATGAACAAAAAAGGAGGGTATTGCAAACAAGAAGTTTTGTTTTCAAAGGCAATATAGCTCTGTGCCGCGCCATAACATCAACAACATGAAATAACTTGGCTAAAATCGAATCAATATGCGTATCCCAAAGCACATTTTGCGTGAAAACAATTCCAAATATTTTAACAGTATTCACTGTTTCTTTGTTTTCACTTCCTTAAAGAAGGATAATAACACTGCTCTCTATTTTCTTAGATTTCAACCTAAAATTGCGGCTTTTGGGTTGTTTGTATTTATTTGTAGACTGTTGGCTGCTGACCATTCATGAAGAGCTCACTGCGGCCTTGAGTTACTGGGTCGATGGATAGAGTGAATGCAATGCCTATTAATTATCTAGGCTCTTCCTGTCCACTAGAAACGTTTGAGCAGGGCACACATCGCCCGTGGTTCTGACTTTTTTTTTAAGGATAAAATGTATTTTATCAAAGACGCTTAAGTCGTACTAAACTATCGTGTCGTGGGCATTCCAATGAATTGTGATAGATTCTCATGTAACCGTCCGCACACACAGAGAGGGTTGTCTGCGGCTTTTTTTTTAATAATAATAAAAACTTCTCTCCCACTCGCACCTACCAAAAACAAAACAAAACAAGAAAGCGGCCTCGCTATGATATCCGGCTCTGAGAGTCGGGTCGAAACCATTTAATGGCACTGCTCCTTTTTTTTTAGTGGAATTCTAGATTGAATTATACTGATCAGAAAAACTGAAAGGGTTTCTTAGCAAAATTCGGGTTTTGCAGCTTGAAGAGGCCGAAAAACACCTTTCAGTATTTGCCTTCATCTAGACTGCCTCTTATTCCTGTTAAGGACCACCTCATGCTGTGAGGAACAAATCTGCATTCGAAAGATGCGCGCTAGTGTCGAGCATTAAATACCAATGTGGCTTTTAAGGGGTTATGAACTTATTTCTTTTGCTGCGTTTATCAACGTGGACATGCTTACTTGGCTAAAACCCATGCAGGCTTGTAGAGAAAAAAAATAGTGAAATTTTGTCATTTTTCTCTCAGTTTATTCGTCTTTCCTCCATAAACAAGTGTTCCGAGTGGTGCCGAACGTTTTGTTTCGTTGCAAAAAGAGGTTCAGTACTTTGACCTTACTACGTCAAACGACAGAGAATATAATCTAAATCGGGAAATTACCTTCGTTAGTGTCGCATTCTTTGAATCAATCAGTGAGGGAGATTACGAGAAGCGCCCTACCAGTCGCGCTGGAAAATTTTGACAGCAGATTCCGTTCAGCTACAGTGCCGCCGGTGTCTATAGTGCATACACCAACATACGCAACCCGTTTGACCTTGGCTCGCACTCGAGCAACTTGCGGACACTCCACGAAAAAGAGAATCGACAAATAAAAAAAAGTGTCTCAGAATTTTCTCGTCCCGCAACACAGACAGGAAAGACTCAACGAGAAGAGGACCCATAAGTGCTTCAAGTGTGGTTATTTTTTCGTGTCATAACTTGGGCATTTGCGCTGTATAAACGTCACAGATCACCGACTAACCGGCACCCGTGCTTTAGAGCGCCTCAGAGACTAAATTCGCAAAGATACTCGGACGCGAAAGTGGCTTGCAATTGGCCGCTGCTTCTGCTCTGGTCGACGACGTAAGGGAATGACGTAGCAGTAAATAAGGCTTCGGCGAAATCTCTAACCCTTCTTTCGTGAGAAGAGCTCAGTGAATTCAGCCCTCGCTCGGCTGAAGCTTTCGAAATGACGTGCGGTTCTGGTGAGGCGGATAAGCGACGTGAAAAGAAATTGGACTCCTTCAAACCTGCTGATGCGCCTAGGGTTGAAGACAGCGTCAATGCGGCTTATAATTGGAGCAGCATCTTTTCGTGCCTCAGACCGTGAGTACTTTTCTTTGCCTTCTGTTTTCTTAGTTTTATAGACTGTTATTACGTCTCCGGCAGGTTCAGAAAGAGCTTTCGTGAAGCTGTTCGAATTCCGGGATGAGGCTACTTCTCGTCAGAAGCAACAATTCGGGGGTTCTTCACCGCCTGTAAGGGTTCTCCACAGTAAGGAGAAGGCGCCCGAGGTGGGAGTCCAAGACACTTGGGCACGGATTTTCGCCGAGTTCACACAGCTGCCTTGCTAGCACATGCCCTCTGCCCTCGAGCGTGAGGTGTCGAAGAGAGACTCAATTCGGCACACGACCTGAAAACTCTATTGGCGCCTCTGCTGACGTGCGCTAGAGAAGCACTCTTGTATTTTTTCGGTGCTCAAGAAAGGAAGAAAAAGCTCGAAATATTGGATTCAAGGGAAACACAGTGTATTAAAGAATACTCATGAAAGGAAACGAGGAAAAATGCAAGGAAGTCAATTCCTGTGTAAGTGGAGGGACTAAAACTGAAACGTCACGACCTGAAGGGCAGGTAGTTATTGATTAACCGCAGTGTATACAGCCAGGCCGGAACGAAACGCGAATGTGCTTATGCCGTACTTTTCTGCTCTGCAGCGAAGCATTCCTTTACGGCCTGTCTTTGAGTATGCACTTCAGTAGACTTCTTAAACAGAAACATGAATCAGGCTAGTTGAACACTGCAGCTTTAAGTATACAGGTAAGATATTTTGTTATCTTCACAGGCGCTGTTCGCGTTTCATTCCGGCTTGACTGTACATAAATTGTTGCACACTGAATGAGGAAATTTGATGGAAAGAAAAAAAGATGAGGAAGAGTTGTCAGAAGACAGGGCATCTTTGCTGCAGCTTAGAACAAGCGAACTCGTAAAGCCTAGAAGAAGATTACTGTTGAAAAAGGTTTTTAAGGACCATAAATACCCATAATTTGAAAATAATAGGAAGAAGAGCCGGAGTAGATGTTTTTCCAGCTCCTGTGAGATTGAGGATTATAAGCGCAGGTGTAAATGGTCCTAAAAAAAGAAGTGTTGTAGCTGTTGCAGTCTGCACGAAAAAGCACGAGAAAAAGTATGTGAGTTGCAAAGACAACATGGCCTCTTCAATACCTTTGTCTTGTGGTGGCTCCTATGTAGGTCAAACCGGTCGTTGTCTTAACGACAGGCTTAGGGAGCGCAGCAACAATGTCAAGAATGCCGCCTGTAACATTGGCATTCACTGCCACGACAGTTCTGGCCAACCATTGTACGAAAACAGCCGAGTTGCTTCTAAAAACAAATCTGCATACCTGGGAAATCGTCGAGGCAACCGAGATTATGGGCTTTGGTGCGACATGCATGTGTAATGACCTCGTCTGTAGCTAATGTCGTGGCGCTCAGGCTAGCTCGAACCCGGGCTTCATTTGGCAGCGCGTCTTAGTCTTCGTGCTGAGTAATAACTGAACTGGAGCTTTGAAGTTGAGAAAAATAAAAACAAGGCTGTTTAATGGTACTTTCAGGAACTTATTTACAAACAAAACCGTTGCAAGAGCCAAACGTGAAGAGAAAATAGTTTATAGCGACTGGATTAGCCTTTTTCCCAGAGCACCCTTTCTCGCTCAACGCCATCCTTAAACCCCTTAGGTCCAGCTCATCCCTTAGGGTTGTGGCCAGTCAACAAAAGGCACAGCCATCCAGGACGGCAGCCAGTCAAATAACGGAGTACTGCAGCAGAAAAAAATTATACACGGATTGGCACAGCAGTGTTCAAGCAGGCGGAGTCACTCGTTTCCAGGTTAAGGCCGTGGGACCAGGCGAGGAGGTATAGCAGTTACGCTCCTAGCTTCCATAGTATAGCAACGGTGGTGCAGGTGGCTTCGTCTCCTTGAAAACACACGTGGTTCGTGCGACACGGCGAGCTTCAACTGAACCAACGGCGAGCTGTCCAGCGTCGAGCCGGCTCCGTATACGGATGCGGGTAGTGGCTTTACGGCCCCGTCGTCCCGCTGTTCTTCAGAATGGCCACCCTTTCTCCCGTCCGACCGCAGGCATCCTACCCGGGAAGGTCATCCTCGCCCAGCGAAGATCCCGTCACCGTTCTTCGGTTGGGCAGATGGGGCGTCTTTAGTGAGAGGAAAGAGCGCGAGTTTGCTTTCTTAGGCACTCTGCATTGAAGATATCCTGCTAATTAATAGTGACGCGCTTTGCTGTACTCAATATTTTTTTCTGTTGTTTCGGTGACACTGGCGTGTATATCAGCAGTGGGATCCTGAATAAGCTATCTGTTATTAATTCAGCGCTGGGTCTCGTCCCGTCTTCTTCTTTCGGCCTCGTGCCATTGCTTTGGCTCACTAAGAAGTATACAGAACACAAGCGGACTTTTTGACTTCGCTTAACTAGCGTTCAATAATCTATTCATTTTAGACCGTGCTTTGGACGAGGAGGAGGAAAAACGTTTACTAAGAGCATAAATACTGGGTGGGTTCAGTAGGAGAACCCATTGGTCGCCATCGTAATTCGGCCTCTCTCAACCAGCGATTTCTGGTCGAGGGGACTGTGGCTATGAAGGGTTGCCTCCCAGCGCTCATTTGTCGGATCGGGATTGCTGTCCAAGTCTGGGTTTTCTTGACATTCCCAAACTGTGTGAGTGTGCCAACTGCTCCACAGAAGGAACAGGACGAATCGTAGGTGTCTGGATACCATTTGCTCATCAAGTAGGGATTAGGCAGAGTATTAGTTAGTAGTCGGCTGATTATGTGCTGTTCAAAATTGCTGAGGGTTTTTTGAGGAGGAGGATATTTCCTTATGATTTATAGTACTCCCTGATTTCTGCGTAGCTTAGCTGGGGTGAGGGTTTGTTAACTGTGTCATAGAGAAGACGCAGCCTCTCTATGACACAGTTAACAAACCCTCACCCTTACTAAGCTACTCAGAAATTACGGAGTACTATAAGATCATAAGAAGGAAATATCCTCTTCCTCACAAAACCCTCAGCAAATTTGAAGAGCACATAATCAGCCGACTACTAACTAATACTCTGCCCAATCCCTACTTGAAGAGTAAATGGTATCCAGACACCTACAATTCGTCCTGTTCCTTCTGTGGACGTTGGAAGGATTAGACGTTTCCAAAATTTCCCGACATGGGGTGCCAACGCGACCTCTGAGGCAATTGCGTACCGCTGCTTGTGCGTCGGACATAACCGTTGCCTCGCTGTTTTCTGATATCGCTAGAGCGATAGCTGCTTCTTCAGGCGATGTGGTAGCCACCGCTTGGATAAGGCTGCTTGCAATTATAATCCCCCCCCCCCCCCCCCCGGGGTGAAACTGCTGCAGTTGCCACGACCCCGTTAACGGGTCCAGCCGCATAGGCGTTGATCGTGTCCTTGCTTCCATCCCAGCGCTTAGAGAGGTGTCTAGCTCTGGCTAGTCTGCGTCCTCTGTTGTATTCCTCATCCATTCGCTTTGGTACGGGTCGAGTCGTGATGTGTGGTCTCATCGGCATGGGAATGTCGATCCTGTCGGCGACTTCCCGGTGTGGACTGATTCTCAGCTTCTGTAATACTTTCCTGCCAGGCTTAGATGTTAAGAGCCTCACAATTTGGTTGACACGGTGGGCCTCCATTAGTTCGTCGATGGTGTTATGGATCCCCAGCTGTAGTAAGCGCTCAGTGGATGTGCATAAAGGGAGTCCCAGCGCCGTCTTAACTGACTTTCGAATAATAACATCTAGTTGGTATTTCTCCTTTTTTGCTAAGCCGTAAGTACGGGGTGGCGTATGCTGGTTTAGAGAGAATGAAAGCCTGAACTAATCTTAGGGCCTCCTCCTCTCTTAGCCCATTTATTTTCTTGATTACTTGCGAGGCGTTTTACGGGCACTCCCTTTTATGGAAGCGAGTGCGCTAGAGGAGAGCTTACTTCCTTTTCATGAAACTCCCACATAGGCGTATTCGTGTATGGTGGCTAAAGAGAGCCCATCGATTTAGTGATGTCTCTAAAGAACGCACATCTGCAGTCCTTTTGTTTAGCAAACTAAAGCGCTCACGCTAACGCAGTAAGCGCTGAAAAAGTATCATGGAATGTCTCCTGCGTAACTGAGCCTGAGGAGCTATTTTCACTGCAAACAGCTTTGAACGCCCACTGACTGATCGTCGACAACGCATTTTTCATTTGTTACTCTATGTATTCTTTCACCTTCACTCTCGGATAGCGGAGTTTTTTGCACACTGTAGAGATCATTGTATGAGATCAAAAACTACAATGTGCCTCTAAAACTGCTTGGGCGCATTGCGAAGGCGAGCCATTTTTCCTAAGCTCACTGTCCGCCCCTTTCTCATCTCGTAAAGGACTGACAATATTTTTTCTTCAAAATTTCGTGTTTACGATCCATTAAAAAAATTGAGCTTCGAGTTGTTGAATGCTTCGAACCTCAAGAGCGATCCAGTTTCACTGGATCACGTTCTATAAAAGATATCTCACGCAGTTTCCGCCACGTAGAGCACTTCGAGCGATAAAACTCCCGTCACCGTTCCTTGTGCTCACTCGACGATTCCAGGTTCCATACGCTGGAACCCTTATTCTGTCCACGCAAGTCCAGATAGAAGCGTATTTTTCACCTCACATCCTTTTCGTGTTTGTATAAATATTTGTTTTCTTCCATTGATCATACTGCTTTTAATCGTGTCACGACTGCTCCACTATGTTACGCGCACAGTCTATTGATCCGCGAAGGGAAGTCTGCTTTGTGGGTATTCCATTTTATTTTTTTACTATTGCTGAGTGCTTTAGGTATAATGGTGGTACTAACTGGAAATGTTTCTAGCTCTACCTGCTACTTTTTGCCGGCTGAGGATTTTGATTCACGTGACTTCTTTCACGATCCCGACTTTTTGACTACCGCATACTGCAGTTTAAGCGTATTTTATGCTTCACAGCCCGTTATGCACACACTGCAAGGCGCCGGAAAGATAGGAACACTAAAAAAAAAAAACTTCGCCTCTTGGAATCAAAGCGTAGATGCGATTTTTCTGCTTTATGCAAAACTTTTCAAGGAAGAATATCTCAGCAACGCAGTGAAGGTGAGAGACTCCCACAAAGGCAGCCTCATGCGCGGAGACCCAAAAGTGGCCATTTTTCTAGAAAGCACCAGCGACGCATCGATTCTCGAAGAAAGGGGACCGGAAAATCACTCAGCGCACCGCCACCCCCCTTTCATTCAACGCCAGGACGGCAATTCTCTCCAAGCTGTATAGTACTTATTTTAATGTCTTCACGTTCTTCCTTAAAAAAAGGCATCAACATAGCGAAAACGCACCGTTCGGGAATGTTACCGTTTCTAGCCGTCATAATGTGTTTCTTCTGCATTTACTTAAATTGCCAAAACGCACGTTGAACTAAATAAAGTAAGATTGACTTAGTTTTGTTTTTTGCGTTAAGTAAACTGAGAGAAAGAGGAATACGTTGGGTCTGGCGAGAAGTTAAAGGAAACACTGCAAGCTATAAAATTAGGTGACGTATGGAAGAATGCAATGTCGGCCGCTATATCGCAAGGCAGTGTAAAGCAACACAATTCTATGTAACGCAGTTCAATGCAATAATATAAATTAACAGAAATGAATGCAATGCAATTCAATGCAATGTAATGATACTCAGTACAATACAGTTCAATGCAGTTCAGTGAGATTCAACGCAGTTAAATATAGTTCAATTGAATGCAATTCAGTGCAATCACATTCTATACAGTGCTATGCAAATGAATCAAATTCAACGCAATTCAGTGCAGCGCAATACAATGCGATGCGAATGCAATGTGGTTCTCGGACACTGCTGCTGTTTAAAATCCCCCCCCCCTCCCCCCCTTGAATTACGGAGGTAGGTGCGCCTTTAGGTTGCATCGCGGCATTTTATCTGTCTGTGTGGGAATTTTGTAAACCGGTTTCTGTGCGTAGAAATAAGTCTGCAAGAGAAGTGAACTGAATTCGATTCAGTCAAACTGCACTATATGCGTCGTATGCTGTGTGGACCAATGCAGTCGCACGGATAACTGCATCGCACAGATCGCTTCAGGCTGTGGTCAAGGCTTCGACCGAACTCCGCCCATCTAGCGAACATGTCAGAAAGAAGCGAAATTTCAGGCACTGTCCGGATCAGGAGATTAAAATTACGAAAAGATGATTCACTCCAGAGTTCGTCCAACCCAGACGCGGTCGACTAAGGCGCCAGCCCCCCTTGTTAGGCCTGCTACAAGATATCTGCTTTTTTCTGTTCATTCGACGACTGCGGCAATAGGCATGTAATTGAAAAAAAAAACGATGGTATGTAGGACTAAATTAGAAGGAACATGGACAAATTTCACAAAGAAACCCGTAAAGTGAGCTTATAAATGCGACACGAAAACCCGCCATCGTCCAAAAGTGGCGGTGTTAGAAAACTCGCGATTGGCCGAAAAGATGTGACGTTTCGAAGGCGGGAAAATACGAAATGTTATCCAGTAATAGTTTTAACCAAATACAAAAGAAAGATTAGGATTAAAATGGAATTGTAATATACTGGAACACGATTAGCATGCAGTTAGAATAAAATTGGATTGCTTTCACATTAATCGCGAGCAAGTTCCTTGTTTGTCCCCGTTACACTTTTTACGGTTGTCAGACGTACTCTTAAAGGGACGCTAAGGGCAACTCCATCCAATTTCTTATCTCAATAAATATCGATTCAATGCCCTTTCTGGGTGTGTTGATATTTGTCCCGCAGCAAAAGGCCCCCTTATATCTAAGAAAATCCCATTTAACAAATCCCTCCCCCCCCCACCCCCTCAATTCGAACTCATGTCACCTACATCGAAAACGAATTCGTGATTACTATTTTGATGTGAATGGAGATGTAGCCTAGCCTCCGAGATCGACGTGGAAGGTGTCGCCGACCGAAATTTACTTGGGAAATCAGCCGATGATGGCGACACCTGTATTCAATTTTTAACTTTTCCTAGTTAATAGTAACTTTTTTAAGAGGAGGTCGCGCCTTCATCATTATAGCACCGTAATCTATTGACACAGGCCAATTTCAATTTGTTCTCAGAGTCCGTTTAATATTACCAATTTCTCGATTCCGCCGCAGGCACGCTTCCTTAAGGAGACGTTCGCCCACAAAAAAACGTCGCTGGCCACGTCCGCAACAAAACCTCCGGAGCTCTTGATTGCTGCTCTCGAAGCAATGGGGGAAAAAAGCATTATTTTCTTTCTTCTCTCATTTTGCAATTCTTTTGCTAATTATCAAGCTTCGCACTGAACCTCTCGGTGACCCTAGACGAAAGAGGACGAGCATTCTTCTTCTTGCTGACAAACGAGAATCATTTTTGTTTTCGTTCTTTTCCTTCTTGCTATTTTTCCTCGTTTGTTGCACTTGTTGAAAGCCCTCGCCTGAGGTGGTTTCGCTAAATGCAGTGTCCCCTAGCCCCGCAGTTCGCTGCGGCCCTTCATGTATGCGCGAGGGCCTCCTCGGCTGTGTGCGCCTTCGGCCGAAAACCGACTCCGAGAGGGCGAAAGCCCTTTTGCGCAAGCACGCGGGCTGGCAACGTGAGAAGCAGACAAGGCAAACATTCGAATGAAATAAACATAAAAAATAAACGAAAAGAGCACAAATTGAAGGGGTGGAGCACGGGCGGCCGGCTATCGACCAGGGGACGGGGAGCTACGTGCTTTTCCCGTCATTTAGACTGCATTTACGTTGGTATGTATTTTATGAGTTAGAATTTGACATTTGCGAATGCTTGCTTTGTACCTTCGCCTGCACGTTATTTTGTGATTTTTTCCTCTTTCCTCTGAGGCACGCTTTTGCTTGTCCCTGGTCTGCACTGCATTACTGCTAAACTTGAGCGCACATACAGAAAAGGTGTGAACAAACTTCCCATCCATCTTCTTGATCTTTCTTCGTCATGTCTTCTCGGGGAACCAAAGCACGACACGGATTCTGCACGTACTGGTCTGGAAAATCCCTCACGTCGACTCACCAAGCTGGGTCCACCGAGCCAGTGCCACCTTTCCCCAACTCGACCCGGTTGGCTTGTGACGACACGTGTATTCGGCATCCCTCGCGAGCTCGTCAAGCTTTTCCCGCAGTCCTATCACGGCGCACGCTAGACACGGCCGCGAGATGGTAGCGCTCAGGTTTGCCGACCGTGAAGCCAAGCTTGAATAGTATAAGCGCCAGCGGCACCTCGCGCGCGTTTGTTTCCTTACTTGTATGCGCTTATCTGTGTGCGCCAAAATCGTTTATGTGCTACATTTGTCTGTACGGGCGTTCTTCCATCTCATTTCTGTGGGTGAAGGCCAAAGCTGAGCTGCTAGCAATGCCCGGCTACCCCAACAAGCCAGGCGTAAGCCGCAGTGCAGTTACGACACAGCGACGAAATTCCCCTCGCGCAACCAGATATCGCAAAGTGGTTTTAAGGCGAAAGCCTTCCTTGCCTCATCAGTGTGTGCAAGACCTGTCCTCAGGAAACGTGTGCAACAAGTGTTCGCTCCACCAGTCAATCAAATAAAATAAAAGAAAAACAAATTTCGACGTTTCTTTTTTGAAGGAGCGCGAACTTGGACATGGACTGAAGACACGAAGACGGGCGCTGACTTGCAACTGAAAATTTATTGCTTGGACCATGGAAATGAACAGGTGGCCACCAAACAACGAAAAGAAGAACAACATGCATATTCATTCATGGCACTGAAGTAGCCGTCGCTATGTCTCTTGAATGTGGCTAAAAAAGTCAATAATTTCGATGAAATTGTCAAAGAGGGGCTCATGCTAACGCATGTGTCTGCTGACTTGGCGATTTGTTGGGCTTGGACGGTTTCAATCGTTAGCTGATTTTCGTGCTTGCTTATTACCTAGGTCTTCTTGAAGTCTGGCTGCCAATCTTATCTGTCACAATCTCTGCGATGAATGCCCAGATGCTCTTTCACGGTGTTATACAAGCTGTTTTAGTGTTCTTCCAGGCGTTTGTTGTGGCATGTGCCCGTCTGGCCAAGATATTGTTTGCCGCGTGATAGTGGGATGACATAGACAACGCCTCCATGCCAAGCCACGAAACCATTTATGTCTATGGGGGTTTAATGTCCCAAAGCGACTCAGGCTTTTTTTAAAAAGGACGCCGTAGTGAATGGCTACGGTTACTTCGATCACCTGGGGTTCTTTAACGTGCACTGACATCACACAGTACACGTGACTCTAGAATATCGCCTCCATCGAAATGCGACCACCGCGGCCAGGATCGAACCCGCGTCTCTCGGTTCAGCAGCCGAGTGGCATAACTACTGAGCCACCGCGGCGGCCAGCAAGCCACGAAACGGTTCTCGTTATTAGTAGTACACTCTTGCGCGACATATGGTTAGTTAACTTGTTACAAATCTTACCCAACTTTTCGGGAGCCGAGAAGACAACTAACTTCAGCATGCTTTCCAATTTTTTTCAGCCTGTGTGCGAAACTGTGAACGTAGGGGACCAAGGTGGTCTTTTCTTTTTTCGCTGCGGTGGCCTAGTGGTTTGAGCATCCGCCTCGCATGCAGGAATGTGCGGGGTTCGATCCCCAGTGCCACCAGGTACCCACCGGTGATGCAATGGGTACAAGCTTCCCTCTGGCCTGGTGCTCGGCTTCTTTTCGGTGAAAGGCTTGGGAAATGGGTCTGCCACCTCACCTTGAGAAGAAAAAAATACCGTGTGTCATGGAGCTCTTTGGCCACAGATGCCCTTGCGCCATAAAATATGATAATCATCATCATCATTTTTCTTGTTAACAGGGTTAGCCGGCTTTTCTTTTTGATTCAAACTTTGAAGGATGGATTCTGATAGAGAGACAAGCAATTGTTCGGGATAACCAGCCCTCAAGAGACGTTGGGCTTGGTGGCTGGAACTGTTTTGTAATGAATGAATGCAAGACTTGCTTAGTGCACTGTTGAAGCACGACTTAGCTACGGCACGTCCTTGGTCCAAGCAATAAAATTTCACTTGCAAGTCAGCGCCCGTCTGCGTGCCTTCCTTCAGCCCTTGTCCAAGTTCGCGCCGTTCTTCAGGGAAATGTCTTACCAACTCGCCCACGCACTCGTCTCAAAAATTTAGACGAGGACGGTATTCGAACCAACGCGGGTAGAACCCAATGGATCAGCGGCCCATCGCCTTAGCTATACTTGGCCACCTATTCCGACGAAACGAGGGCGTTTTAGAAGGCATATGTCGTAACTTGACACTGAGCATAGCGAACACATCAGATATAACGAAGCTTCAGGATGTCGTAACTTGAAACCGAAACTAATTCGAGAAGCGTGAGGCGATCGTGTTAAGCTAAAGAGCTCAAAGGACGGCACAAAGGCTTTCGCCGTGTCACGTATAAAGTGACTTAAGCGCTCCCCTGAATTTTTTAACAGATTTGTTTCCTTCAGCACCTGTACGGAACGGTTGACATGCTCTGACGTAAAGTGATGACCAACGAGAACTGTACCAACATGTAGTTATTGTGGAATAACGCGTACCTAAAGAAAAAAAAACAAACACATGACAAGATATGTGTCAATTATAAAAGTTAAGCGCCCCGTCCAATGGAAACGGAATGCAAAAGATCCGGCGCACGGAGACAGTGTCGCACGTTAAAGAACTTAGATGCTCAAAATCACCCGCACCGCTGCTTGCATACAGCCCAGAGTGTCACTTGCTTTGACAATGTTATTCAATGTTATTCAAAGTCGCTATTCCACGAATCAAGTAGTTTTGCTGTAAGTGCAATACTGGGACCTTCTTTTACCTTACTTCACGCAGTGCTCGAGCTTGCCTTCTTAAGAAACAGCAAACAGAGTATTCGATTAAGGTCAAACAGGCCCCGCACAGAAATTCGCGTTAACGTCGCGCTGAAAATGTCTACAAAATAACCCCGAGTGTTGTCTGAATCTGGCGCTAAGCAGGTGATACTTAATGTTCGACGCTAGACTGAAACGCAGGAGTGCCTACGAAAATGGCTACCATTTTTTTTTTCATATGTTTCCTTTCTAAAGGAATCTCTGTTCACGCAAGATACTTTCAGCAGAATCGTCGACAGGCTTACGTAGTGATTCTCTCAAAGTACAGAATTTCTCGCTCTCCCTACGCTTTGGGTACACAAACTTTCTGCGCATCCTCACACAAGCTTTGAGTCGTTGTCGCCTACGTCACAAGGATATGAAGTAAAAACCTTATTTTAATATTTCATACGCCTGCACTCAATATATAGGGTTAATTTTGTCACAATACATTTTTAAGCCTATGCCTTTTGTTACAAGTTCATAATTTCTTTTTATTTATTTTTCACTTGTTCTGCTTATCCAACTAGTAAAAACTTTCGTCCCCTAATCGTGATATGCAAATTTTGTACCTTCTTTACGCACATTTTACGTCAGTTTAAAGGCTTTTTGAATGAAAAGAAAATTCAGAAGAAGAGGGTTACTTGTTGAGCGAAACTTTGCATATGGCCTACACCGAAGTTTTCCAGGGCTAATTAGACGGTGGCTGGATATAATTATCGGCTGAGCAATACTTAGAACTCGGCTCTAATTGAGCCGTCCGCTGGAGGACCCATCTTCCATATTCGATTTTCTTCCAGGCTCTGTGCGCTCCAATCTTGCCGCTCCCATATTCTTTTCACCTCATTCTGCCGCTTTAACTTGATATTTATCTCTACTTTTTCCCACCCGTGCCTGCTGAAGTGAGTTCTGCAATTTTTATTTTTGCCTCAAAATATTACGTGTTGAACGTTACTTCCAACGATAATTTTTCGTGCGAACTAAGCAAGCTAACGCGGAAACAGAAATGCGACGAAATGTAAGGGAAAATGAAATTTCATGACATTATAGTTATAGAAAAGGTTAACACAAAATTTAAACAAGTTAGCGCAAGCCAAAAGCTCCCGATAAAATTGCAGTAACTATTGCACTCAGTACATAATACAGTTACCTGTATAATACGTTAATTGCATTTTCTCTCACAGTGCGCGAAGAAATGACGGGGTGAATATGCCACATTTACACAAAGCCTTCTGTTTTGGACCGCAGCGGTGGCCTAGTCATTTCAGCATCCGCCTCGCATGCGGAAGGTGCAGGGTTCGATCCCCAGTGCCGCCGGGTACCCACCGGTGATACAATGGGTACAAGCTTTCCCCTGGCCTGGTGCTCGGCTTATTTAGGGGATAATGCTTGGGAAATCGGTCTTTGACCCCACCTCGAGTAAAAGAAACAACCTTGTGCCATGGCGCGCTTTGGCCGCAGATGCCTTTGCGCCATAAAATATCACAACCATTACCATTACCGCCAAAATATGTCATAGTTTTATTCGATAAAACCTTTTTAAAAACCCCAAAAGAAATAACCCGAGCAACTGCGTTTGGAAGGACATTCGTTTAATCAGAAACTGTTAGCGTAGAGCAAAAATAAAAAGAAAGGCCGCCTTGGTTGTGCGTTGACGTAAGAAAAGAGCCTGACAGTGTGTATTTTAACTGCCATCCTCAAATTGCACAAAATACAGTGAACAAGCAGAGCACAAAGGAACTACGCTTGCGCTTTCAGCGCCTCCAGTTTTGAATCGGGCAAGGGTAAGATTGTCGACCAGGAATTTTTAAAGTAGAAACTAATATCGCTGGTGATTTCTGCGTTTTTTTTTTTCGCGGCGACAGACTAGACCGGTAACGGCCATGAAGTGTACTCTAATTAGAACATTCAGCCATATGTTCAACGGCGCAGCTGATGACTTTCTGATGGTATGCCGTAGGTGGTCATAGCTATCAACACAGCCATAACTTTAGTACGGCTTGACTGCGAATGTGTTGGTGGGAAAGCGTCGCATTGTTTAGAATTACTTTTGCTGAGCAGACAGGGCGACGAGTTCTCACATTTCCTTCTTTGAAGACTCTCTTCCGCTCACTCTGCGATGCTTCTTCTTGGGAAAGCTGGAGCAACTTACCGGCCGCACACTATTCTTGCAGGGTTGCTGAATGCGAATCGCAAACGGAGCCAAAAATGCTCTCAAGTTGGATGGCCACCGTAGCATGACAGGGAGCATAGCACTCGAAGGCGCTTGCTATCTCCTTGCAACACATTCGATCGGCTGGTTTCCTTCTCCCCGCACTGTAAGCCAAAACCGAGCTATGTATACGGAGTCCCGGTACATTGGAAAGTAGGCTGCATTGCAGTACGCTCCGAGTCGTATCGGCGGCAATAGTGAACACGAACAGAGACCGCAATTCCCGCCCCTGGGATCTGCTTTCGAGTCATGTCCTCCGTTGCTCGGAGCTTTTATGACGGCAGCCTTGTCCGCCAGTCGCCGTCTTGAAGTCCGATATCAAGTATTTCCGCGATCTTGCCAGATGACTCGGTACAAAGCGACGCACACCATATTGTCGCAGAAAAGCCGTCAACTAGATGCTTCCGCAAATTGATTTACGTTACGTTATCTTTTTAAAGAAAGTAAACAGTAATATTTGCAGGGGAGGTATCCCGGCCGCGGCGGTCGAATTTCGATGGAGGCGATATTCTAGAGGCCAGTGTACTGAGCGACACTCATGACTCAAGACCCATAATCATTCTTCAACGTAGCAGACAGCCAAGCCACAAGCAGCGTAGTCATGACGCGTAGTCATAGCAATGACGTATGACTCAGCACTCTATACACCTTACATTATGTTTCTTGCAGAATTTGTACAATTAGTCATTGCCAAGGCACAGCCATTCTGTAACTAGCATGACTCAGCACTTTAATGCTTTCGCATTCTCATACGTAAGCAGTCTTAAGCGTCGGTGCTGAAATGCTTTTATTGTTGGCTCATTGTTGGAAAGGTTCACTCGATGATAACGGTTATTTTACTATCTGGCCTGCGTGGCTTTCTGGACAGCTAATGAGTTGTAGAATAAAGCACAACAATGCTTCTTGGGCAAGACCAAGAAGTATGGAAGTGGCTATTTGCACAACTACAAACGTGCACACTCACACGGCCTATTACTGACGATGGAAGCTACCTTACGATGTTGCACTGACCACGACGTAGATGGTAGTCTGCAAACCGACCTAAGTGCTATCGTTGTCATCACCATTACCACAAGCCCGGCTTTCTCCACTGGAAGAAAGAACCCTCTCTCAATAATTTTCAATCACGCTTGTCTTGTGGTAGTTGCAGGAAAGCTATTATTGGATTTTCCATTCTCGTCTGGCTTCTAACCACTCTGCAGTCCAGACCAACTTTGCCTCACCTTGTATTCTATACATCTCTACTTTATGAGAGCGTCGGTTACCGGTTCCTCGGGGTACGCGACCTGTCCATATTAATTTTTTTTCTCTTTGATATAACGCATGATACATTAACTCGTGTTTGTTTGCTTCCTAAACCACTTTGCCCCATCGTCGTTTTCTTCAAAATTCACGGCGCTGACCGCAATCAGGTTACCAGCTAGGAAGACTTTAAAACGCTGAATGCAAACACGTTTCTGAAAGAAATGAAATTTTAGCTCAGCTAGAATTTCTTAGAATAATTTGACTAAATTCATTATTTAGTGAAAACGCTGCAGTGAAAAGACCGTATCTCGCACAACACTCGAAGAGATAGTTTTGCCACACATTAAGAAAGTGCCACGGTGAAAGAATATGCTTAGTGCTTTGCCATGAAGAATAGTAAAGAAAATACTTCAGCCCTGCTTATACGCTCAGTGATGGCAAAATATAGGTATTTTAAAATCAGCAGCCTTCAGTAAAAAGAAGGTTATTAGAAGGAAAATTTCTTACGAAAAATTGCAAACGGGGTAAAAATAATGGCGTTCAAGCAAGCTACCTGCTTCGTTAAGTTTCATATGGGGCGTTCAGCAATTAGTGCTTCTGAGGCTAACATTTTTATTACATAGAGCACAGAAAGTTGCCAAAAATAAAATGAAAATATGTAACGTTGTTTTCCCACGAGCACGTCCCCTCTCTGCATAGTTCCAGTCAGCAGCAATGGGTTTCCACTCTCGGTGCGTGCAAGTGTCTGTATACTGTCGCCGAAAAATTTTATATGGGGGGACACTGTTGACAACACCAGTTTGGTACTGCACTGATTTCCACTTCATTGGGAAAAAAAAAACGCATGCGCTGAAAGATGTTCCTTCCCCTTTGGAAGTAATCACAAGTAAGATGGCGCTTGGTCGGTCTGTAATCGGGGTGAGGCAAAAACTCACCCTCATTATTCAGCGAGGTTCATGGATACTGCTGGAAAGCGTATCGAAAAGACCTTAGGGAACATGACATTTAAGACTTTACAAGGAGGATAGCATTTTTCAATTTCAGTTGATTAATAAAGTGCAACATTGTACGAGACGAAGCTAAGTGAACAGCCCTCAGGTTGTCTCGGGTAATTTAGAATTATTAATTCCTCGAAGGAATGAAAATATATTTAGAACTCTCGGCGCCCAAACTCAGCTAATTCCACCAAAAAAAGCATATTCGCAGTTGTCATCCTAGATGAATTCAGTGCAAGCAGACGAGTACAGAGAAGAAAAGATCTCCACAGGACAACCGCTGTTTTGTGGGCATCATTTTCGTCTGTGTGCTTATCTATTTGCCCTGAACCCACCTTAGGAGATAACATGTTTCCACCTATCCCCGTTATCTGTACTTCTGCAAAGCAGATTGTTGCCATCGCGATTGCGGCAACTATCGCAAGGTGCCGTCAGAGCTTCATTCATTCATTCATTCATTCATTCATTCATTCATTCATTCATTCATTCATTCATTCATTCATTCATTCATTCATTCATTCATTCGCGTCAGCGCCAATGGACGAATGAGAGGCGTGCACCGGTGAGCACAGCAGCGCATCCAGACTGGCCCGAGGACTGCACTACCGCCGCCGCAGCGTTGCATGCACATTCCCGCCGTCAGCGAACTGCGAGCACAGCGCGCTGGAAAAGTGTGACCGCGGATCCTCCCAGCGAACTGCGCCACGTTCCCCTGGGATATTCCCCAAGTTCTTCGAGTTAAATCACTCAACGTCAGCTTATTACTGCCACAACGTTTCGGGCCGCTAAGCTGGATTCTGTTCGGGTCAACTTTTCCACGCCAGTTCTGCTTTGTTACTGTCAGCATTTTCCCCCTCGGAAACCCCCATTCTTGACGTCTTCCTCTCTGCAAGAAAGGCAGAACTTAAGCGGTGAATTTTTCGCGCATTAACAAACCTCAAAACTTCTGAAGACATGCAGGCGTCACACACACTGCTAATAAATATTGTTCCAGCATCCGGCCTTTTAGCATCTGCTTTACGAAGAAATAAGTTCTCTCTGACATTTACACGAGGAAATGAAAGTTAGACACCATGACTTAGAGTTTTGATTAAGGTTAAATTACTGCGTTATCAATCCTGCATAAGGCTTCTGCAGGGTGAACCAAAAACGAAGCACGTGGCACAACTTCTTTTCCAGCTAAACTAGCTCATGTTTCAATGCTAAACAGTCTTATGTTTAGTGTGACAAATAAAAAAATGTTAACTGACTAATTATGCTGTCAAAACATAATGGGTGGCAAAAATGCCCACTAAGCATCTTTCTTTTCTCTGTCTCTCTGTTTCTATTTTCTTAATTGTTGGAAGTAAAATGATAATCGTCTCTGTATACATATTCAATATTATTCACTATTCTGAGAGGGAAGTACCAATGTATCGTGAGCTGGATCTTTCTGCCTAGAAACTGTCACAGGTAAAGTTTATGATGCGTGTATATTACCCACATTTGCTCTCTACATTCCAATATGTCATTAGACTCACGCTCAAAATAAGCAATTAATAGTAAATCTAGAGAAGGGTCGTGTTAAATTTTATGGCTCATAAGCGCTAAGTCTAGCATGCGCTAGCTAGGAAATCGCGACGATTCAGGTCAAAAATGAAGTCGATCCCACTTATGACGAACAAAGATGGTCACGCGGATTGCTTTCATTGTGCGAGCACCATAGAGTCTCTAGTGACTGCAGCGCACAAAATGTAACAGCGGCGGTGTCATCAACCCTCCCGCTGCCTCCTTTTGTGGCAGCACAAAATGTGGAGAGCCGACATTGCAAACAGCGCATACCACGTGACAAGCGGGGCCAGAAAAAGCCTTCCAACTTCGAAGATCACTGCCCGCGAGCAGTGCTTTCGACGCTGCTCCTGTGTCGCGCCCACAGCGCGTCTTCTTTTGATGCTTTTGTCAGCCAGCACATACACAAGCAATCATTTCCCTCGCAAACCATCGGAACGCGCTCAGCTGGCGTTTGACTGCAGTTTCTATGCCGCCCAAAGTATTGCTTATTTGAGTCGTCATCTTCCTTCTGCGATGGTGTCGCAAGGACTGAGAGACGCTTTTCGGTCTCCGCGCTCGCTGGAAGCGCGAGGATTTTGACTGTGGGGGCGAGTTTACGGCGCCTCTTCGTTCGCTGTAGCCTAGGGCTGGGTCCATATTTTCGCTGTATCTGCAACGAACGGCTATTGCGATCTGCATATTTTGACGATAGCGCCACCTTCGTTCGCAATAGGCGAGTGTTCGTTATATCTGCGGCCGTTATAAGTGGGTGCGAATGCATCACAATCCAACAGGGTCTATTTATTTATTTTTTATTTATTACATATACCTCAAGGACCCTTGAGTGAGGGCTTTACTAGCGACCCCAACAATCGCTAGGCGCTAAGTATTCAAATATCTTTACCTGCGTCGCGTTCTGGTAGGCATAACTGCCTTAAGCACATCGGCAGACGTAGGTATGCATTCGAAGGTTACGTGTAAAACGCCACGCGCATATTTCCTTCTTTTGCACGGCATGATACACTAGTTTGCCGCTTCTTAGACCGCGCGTGCGTGCTTACACTGCGTTAGTTCTGCGACCGCTCACCGAGACCAGCCAGCGCTTTCCGCAGCTACAGATTGAGCAAGTAAGCGACATTCGGTGTACATGTTCACCGTGCTTCATTCGAGGCTGGCAGACAAAAAAAAAGAAAGAAATCTTCGCTGGGTTACGCTTAGCGCGCGTTTTCCTTCCTTCACGATCGAAGTCGTCGTCGCCGCTATACGCTTACTCTCTCCCATCCGCACCACACACGGTTACAGAACGGCCAAGGCCCGCCAAGAGCGCGTTTAAGTGCGTTTCCCTAGGCTCGTACTTATTTGGGTTCGTCCCGTCTGCATGTGAATGCGCATGCGTGTGTTTACGTTACGGCAGAGTGCGTCGATGCTGCGGTGCTTGAGCGCTGTCTGGACATTTTTCCACGCCGACTGGTCGAGGAGATAGCATCCGCACCTTGTCTGCGGTAGGTGCGCGTGCAGGCAACGAGATCAGATGCGAAGAAGTGCCATCCAGCAGAGGAGGCAGAGCCCGTACCTCCGCGCGTTACACACTCCGGCGTCACGCGAACGCACTCTTAGGTGTTTCTCCTCTTCTCGGCGCCTCGTAAGGTAAAGGGAAGACACACAGCTCCAGGGCGGACAGGACTGGGAAGGGGAGGAAAGGTGATGCTTTCGGTCGACACGCATCCATCCGGGAGTGGGGGAAGTAAGGTCGCACGGAAGAATATTAAAACGATGCTGCGCCTCAAGTACGCGTCTTTCCCCTCTTCTTCTGCGGCGCCGAGGATAAACAGCAGGTTGAGTGGGTGACAAGCTACGAAGGTCACGTATGGGAGAGAGGTGTTGGGACGAAAGCAATTACTTGCGTTGTAGTACTTTCCTCCTTTTTGGTTCATTAATGCGCGCCTATTTTAGCCGACTTCTTTCCCCCCAAACTGTTCTCGCTGTGATAATCATTGAGACATATTTCCCCGCAACCTGCCGTCTGTGCCTGGGTTACAGTGCGCACGGTGTACATGTTGGCCTATCAAGTCCAATATTTTTGGACAAAATTTTTTTGCAAATTAGAAAATTGAAAGATACTGTTATAGAAAAATTTAAGACATTGGTCCATTGTTTCGATATGTAGCAAAATAATAATTTATTGTTTTTCCATCGCTCTCATGGACCTGCCATAGAAAAACAATGGGTAACTCTTTTAAAGATCGCAAAAACGTTAATAACAAAAAATGCAAGCCTCTAGGTGGGAGATCAGCTGATAAATTGATTTTTATAGTGAAATCTTACAATATATAAAAATTGCGTTAATTAATTATTTTCCGTTCAAAAAGCTTTTTTCCAGAATTGCTGGATAAGTTTCCAGCCGCGGGCGAGCTAAGTATGGCTCATGGCGTGCGGTTACTTGAGAGGTTTTGACGTTCACGTTAAAGAGAGACAGAAATGGGAGACATCAAGTTTAAGTCAATTACTAAGGCTTAAACACTTCCAGCACGAAAGATGCACTCACCCGAACAGACCGACAATTACAGCAAGAAGGCGAGTGACATGCTTGAAAAGGTTTCTTCCCAGCGCATTCTGAAAAAAGTTCGTTACGGATTCAGTTCTTCTGTCAGATAAAATTTTTTAATGTTGCCTACGCTTCAGACGAGTTCAGTATGCAGCCCAGTATAGTAAATTGTTTTGCCACACTATTTGCACGATGGCGATTGGCTTCATATAAGGATGAAAATACAGCAGCTCGAGCGAGTACACAGCGCTTGTCGAGCAGCTGTCGAGCGAGTGTCGAATGACGGTTGAGTGAGTGTTGAACATCCCTTGACCAAATGAATATCTGGTCTCTCCCCAAGCAAGCTATCTTGGGAGCCTGGCCAGAAAACAGGTTAAGCCCAGCGCGTAGCGAAGGTGGTACCAGGACGCCCATCTTTGATGCATTCGATGAGGTGATGCGATGTGTGAGTATTATGCCCAGCATACCGCGTTTGAAACAGTAAGCGCGTCTCTAAAACGTTGTTGGAGGCCGGGAGCGAGATTTCTGTGAGCACGTGCAAATATACTAGTGTCATTTGCCGCTTCTAGGCCCCAACGTCCCAATAGGGGCCTACAGTTGATAGAAAGGGAAATGAGAATTAGGAAGATATAAAGGTCAATACTGCAGGAAGTAGGTGAGAGCCCTTTTCAGCAGTTGACGTGACCTGGCCGATAATGACGATGAATGGCAATGAGGAGCATCTAGAACAAGCGATACAGACCTTATCCGAAAACTCGTGGCCATTTTCGCATGCACTGCGTGAGAACAGGAGGTATGGAGTTTGTATTGAATGACATCATAGAAGTTGTATGAATTGGAAAGACGCAAACGTTCTTTCTATTCTAGAAAACATGTAACGTATAAAAAGATGTGAGCATATAGTACCAACCACCACCACCACCACCACTGTGTCACTATCGAAAGGAACATTTTCAAAAGCGCGCGAGAACGCTTCTTCTCGGCAAATAAGGTTCTATCTCTTCAATATTGTGTGTCACAGCGAAGGCCCGGAGCGCACTGTGTCAAGACCGCCTAGAAAGCTTGCGCGTCGAGTAGAACACTCTGGCACTGAATCCCTTTTTCTTGTGCTCCTGTTGTGCGGAAGAGTTTACTGCGCACCTCCAACGAATCACATCGCCCTCCATTCTGACAGAGTTAGCCGAGTCTCCAGAGGCGGGTGATCATTCTGCACGCTGCCCTGTAGGGCTAACATCAAAAAAGACAAAAATAGAGAACAAAAAAGGAAGGTATAGTCAATGAATCGCTAGACCTGAAAAATACAAACGCAACAAGTTCTCCTCTCAATCTGGCGGGTAACGAGCTGGATTAAAGGGAAGGGCCGGGTTTTTTCTTTTGTTCCTTAAATTTTAGGGGAGCAGTAGTGGTAGCACTACTGAAGCAGTGGCGACACATTGTCCTTCGCAGAGCAGCCGACGAGCTGATGGTGCTCCAATTAGAGCCTCAGGCAGTGCAGCTAATAAGACGGATTAGAAGTGGGCCGTGCCTCACCTGCCACTCACCTGCCGAGAACCGTCCCCCACCTCGTTTCGCCTCTCTCCCTCGGAGTGAACGTTTCGGGCGAGAGAGATCGCGATTCGGTCAATCTAGCAGCGCCCTCTTTGTTCGACTTGATTCAACGGATACGCTGACGTCGCCGCGCAGAACTATGGACTAAAAATACAATAAAAGCAGCCACAAATGTAAGGCCTCGAAGGCAGACCGGTTCTGAAGGAGCTCAGAGGAAGGCGGGATAGCAAGCTAAGCACGTGGAGCAGCCCTGTGTTCTGGATCGATGTTTTTTTCGCTACCGGCTTCGTTCGTGTTTGTTTCAGCTGGAAGGAAGGCTCCTGAATGAACACCGGTGCCTAGCGCAGATGGAATTGGATTACGAGGGTTTTACGTGCCGGCAGGCAACACCTGAGGTTCCGAAGGACGCTACGTGGAGAAGGACTGCGAAAAGATCTCTCTGCGCACCTGTGTACGTCGGTGTATGTGTGTTCGCGTCGGTGTGTGTTTAGTAAACAGAGTTCTGCCCAGCCGCTATCATTTCATCTGCCACAACTCCAAACCACCACCACTTTTCTAAGCGCCAGCAATAGAACTACGCGTAAGTACCCTTTCAAAGGCCGTTTTTGTCTGTGTGTAAGTAGGTCTTAAGTTCAGGTTTTCTACATTGTAAAAAGTGTTTCCTAGAGGAAACAGTACCAGTCCACATAGTACCCAGCACTATATGCAGGTTTGTAGACTAATTTATGTCACCCGGGGCTCTTTAAAGGGACTCTGAAATAATTTTCATGGTCATTATCTAAAGCAAAAAATCGGGAAGGTGTGGTTTCTGTGAATATTACAGTCAAACTTACAACCTCATTAAATATATATTGCCGCTCACAACCGATCAGGATGGCATCTCGGCGCGCGTTCTTAGCCGCCGACATAGGGTGAGCAATCCAGTGGAGCCTTCTCATTTGGCGTGCCCGAGTGACGTGGGCGAGGTAGGGGGCGCGGCGGGGTGCATTACTACCGGGATAGTATTACTATCTTTTTCTGGCGCTCCTGCATATATGAGTTGAGGGGGCAGATGAGGAGTGCCCCTTGCAATCGCCAATATCCTTGGTCTTAACGAAGCTGGGCTCATTTTTTTTTCGGTGTATGGACGATTTAGGAAATGTAGATCGCTCGTACGATTTTTCTAACCTCAGTAATAATCCTTTCACACTCACTTTAACGTCTCAGCAAGCGAGCATTGAGATTTCTCGGTCGATGAACTGCCCGAAATGAGCAACTTTGGTGGAGCAGCCACCTTCAAGAAGAGTGAGCTGAGACTTCCAGTCTTCAGTCTAAACTCATGTAGGGATGCCACAAAAGTAAAACGGAGTACGCGAGGGAAAAAAACAATACAATAAAAATTGCATTGCGGTGCGCTCTACCCGCGGGTGTGCATGTATACAGCATGGCTGCACGTGGCATATCCAGTGGACCAGTGCTATATTCTTAAGTGCGCCTTATTGGCACCCAGGGCGAGGCAGCAGAGATTTTCTGCGCACTTTTGTCTCTAACTGTAGCGATAGCCACATTACGGTAGCATTTCGAGCCTTCAGCGTGGCGGTGGCACGTGAGCAGCCACGTGGTGCAGAGCAGCTGCTGCTGCAGGCGGCGCGGCGCGCTGGCGAAACCGAGCTGCCACAGCTGTGCGCATGCGCCGTGTCAAGTGGGACAAAGATGAAGAAGGAACGCCCAGCGAAACGGAGCGACGAAAGACTGACTTTGCAATTCAACTGAGCAAGCTCCACTCGGCCGGCTGTAGCTATCGCGTCATTCCAGTTTTAGCGAAAGCTAAACCACCGCCATTTTTTTTCGGGAGCCTGTACATCTCTTGAAACTCACCGCGCCACTACACTTGCCATTGCTTGGTCGCTCGTCCACAGTCTTTGCAGGCTTTAAGCATTTAACTATTTTCCGCGAATTTCCAGTTAGGTATCGCACCAGAATGCTGGGAGAGATTTGAATACGACTCGGAGGCCCCTAGGTGCGTACATCGTCACCGCCCAACAATCAGCGTTAACATCTTTATCGCCTTCGTCACCATAATCATAAGTAGCCGAACTGGGTGCTGAAGGAGAAATACCTATTCCAAGGATTTCGGGCTGTTTGTGCTGCCATTGAAATTAAGCTCACGTTGCGTCGCCACAGATCCCACAAACTTTCGCGCAAACGAACAAGTTGAAGACAAAGTAACGCTTTCTATGTCCTATCGCTTCGGTTGACAACCAGAGGCATTTAGGAAAGCCTCAATGTACGGCTACACACACCGTTGCTACCAACATCAAGCGGAGAAATGACATGCATCCCCCATTTGATATGTGGATGCATGGCACCCCCCCTGTATACGATGAATACAGTGAAGCTTTGCTACGTAACCGTGCTACGCGAGAACTGTATAGTGTCTCTAGAGCACTACGACGAACACCACGATTCAACAGCGTTCTTACGAAACTGGCCTGATTCGATACTTGTGGCCGACAAAGCTGCTTATGCAAGCCCTAATCTTTCACTCGCTCATTACTAGCATCCCGAAATTGCTCTACTTCACATGAGTGCCCTGTGTGAGTTGAAAGATGCAAACTAGAGGAATAATGAAGAGAGTAAAGTAAGAGATGAACAGAAATGGAAGAAAAGGAAGAAAAAGAAAGTGGACTGGAACGGAAAAAAAATCGACGAAAGGTGTAAATAAGCAAATGCAGTATGACAGAAGGACAGCAAAAAAGAAAGAAGAAATTAATATAGAATGGCAGATAGAAGAGTACAGCGGTATGAAGGAAGGAAGGAACGAAGGAAGGAACGAAGGAATGAAGGGAGGGAGGAAGAAAGGAAGGGAGGCAGGCAGGGAGGGAGGAAGGAAATAATGAAAGGAAGGAAGGAAGGAAGGACGGAAGGAAGGACGGAAGGAAGGAAGGGACAGAGGAAGGAAAGAATGAGGGGAGGAGGAAGGAAGGAAGAAAGAACAGAAGGAAGGGAGGGAGAAAATGGGGACGAAGGAAGGAATGAAGGGAGGGAGGGACTCCAACTGAAACTAGGTTTATTGATTTATCGCGCCCGTCACAGTAGCACTACTTCCCCACCTTTACAGCTTCCTCTTTGTCTACCGTCAATAATACCAGATTCGCAGAACAACATAATCTCTTGCTTCCGAAAGTCAGAACTAATTATGACAAACAGTCCACTTTATTTTCAGCAATAACTGTCTGGAACTCGTTATCCGCTATCGTCAAATCATCCCATACCAAAGCACAGTTCCATAAAAACTTGAAAAACTATGTACTGGTTACTTACCTTCAATTACCACGCCAATGAACCCTGTAATTGTTGCGTATGGCTTCTATTGCTTCAATGCTTTTGTATAGTTCCATGTTCTCTTTTTGTGTTTATAAAATTTAGCTTGCTTAATCATTCTGTGATTATTATTTCCACTGCGCCTGTTTTCCGCTCATGTAGTTACTCTCTGCCGTATGCTTACCTTACTTCATATATACAGTTAATAACGGGAGGTCCCCCTGATTGTTTCCACTTTGGGACCTCCTTCTGTAATAATTAATTTATGTACCTCATACCTGTACTTCATATTTAAATGAAACCGTTCAAAAAAAGGACAGCGTAGAAGAATACAGCCATCTTATTTCAGCATACACAACTCCACTCAAATAACATTTAAGGTACGAGCTCTTCATTTACACATGACATAAAAAAGAACGCAAGACAAAGAATTAAAGAGCACCCAAACCTATTACTTGGCTGTTCCCGTTCAGAAAAAAACTATTTAGTAATCAGTTATTTTGCTTTGCCCGTGAAAATTTTTTCTAGGGACAGAAGAAAGTATAGTGAAGTAATAAGGTACATAGAAATTGGTTTTATGGGGTTTAACGTCCGAAAGCGACTCAGGCTATGAGGGACGTCGTAGTGGAGTACTCCGCATAATTTAGACCACCCGGAGCTTTTTAACGTGCACTCACATCGCGCAGTAACCGAGTCTCCAGGAATTCGTGTGCATCGAAATGCGACCGCCATGGCCTGGATCGAACCCGTGTCTTTCGGGTAAGCAGCTGAGCATTACAGCTACAGAACCACTGAAGCAGCTAAGGTACACAGAAGTCTTTTGTTCTTTTGACATACTCCATAAAAAAATTTGGGTGTTTTCGATTTTTTCTCAATTCGCGCTTTCGATCGTCCTGCGTACATGACAAGAGCGGTTGTCAACGTCCCGCCGCCTACTTGTGCGTGGCGGTGGTGGACGGGGGGAATGCACGCGTTAGCGCGCGCGCCCGATGCCCGCGGGGGCCGCTGAGCGGCGCTCCATCGCCCCGGCAGACGCGCTTCGAGCCGCCCGTCGCCCGCACACACCCGCTGACGGACTCCGGGAAACGCGCACGGATTTCGGGAGTGGCGCTAGCGAGCGCGCGCGCGCTACAGGCTACTGTTCGTTTACCCCTAACCTCCCTCGACGACTGTGGAGCGACAGACCGGCCTTCAGGTGGAGCTTCGGAAGGCGGTGAGTGCGCACTTCACGACTTGTTTTTCCAGAGTTTTGTTTCAGCGCTGTCGAAGGAACACCACGACACAAGACTTGCCGTAAAACAGAAATTTTAGTCTATCTGCGATGAACGGGAGTTGGACGTCGTTCATGAATTTGGAGAACTGTTTAATTTTTGTTTTGAGTATTACGAAGACTCGGAGTTCCGCTGCTGTTAACACTCGGTCGTGCGTTCTAGACGGTGTAAACACGAAAGTCACAAGCTGAACGTCTTCAACGCGCCCCGGACAAGTGCCAAACAGAAGCCCAGTTACGACTTTACTGTAGCCTTGCTTGAATACTTCAAACCAGCCGGACACGAGTCAAAGCACAAAACAACGACTTCGCTTTGACGTCAGTGAGTACGACTTGAGAGCTGGAGAAGAAATTTGGCACAAAGCCATTATATTTTGACCGGTCGTGGAAATAAGACTATTCGGTAGCTGCTTAAGGATGTTCACCACTGGAGAGCCGCGAAAGAAAAACAAACAACAGCAACTTTGGTTCCACACTCTGATCTTTGTTTCTACAGAAACAAACAACTTTGTTTTAAATACTGCTACAAGAACAAGCTTTGTATTTTTGCCTGAGAAACTATTTATTCTGATAAAAACGAAAAAAAAAATGTTGACCTAACACACGATCCAGCGGAGCTCCCACCCAGCGAGCAGTCAATACTCGATCGTCTCTATTTTTAGTGATAAAAAAGAGAATGGCTTCATAAACCGCAATGATATATGAAAGAACGTTCTTCTTCGTGTGTTTATAGACATGCACATTAATTGCTATTTTTTCTTCACATTCTTCCGCAGTCTGTGGGATATCGCCGTATTTCATATGTGATTAAGAATTTTAAGCAACGTTAATATAACACCGTCTCGTGAACTGCACTAACATGAACAAATAGCATACATGAATTGACAAGATTTATTTTAAAAACTACCAAGATGAAGTGTTCGGAGGTGCTCCTCAGCTCTCAGATATATATTACATAGAAAATTTTGTTTTCTTTTCGCGGACATGGCTCCTCTGCGTAGTTTTTTTTTTTCGCACCTTGGCATACCGACTTCATGATCGTTTGCCGTTGTTGTCGGCGGTTGTTATTACTTACTAAATGGCATTTTTAGGCAGTTCGCAGTCATTGCTACTGGTACCTCCCTCTACGTTAAAAGCGTTACATCATAAATTTTCAGTACACGCAATAAGAAAAACAAAATTGCACTTCACGTGCTGAGCTAGTAGAAGAGGGATGGCACGTTAGGTTCCCTTTGCACATTGGCGTAAAGTTCTGGACGTTTTTATTTTTTAATTTCATATGGATATACTGAGCGAGCAATTTCTTTGGCAGGTGCTTTCGAGTGATACTAATTTTTTTTATGGCACCTTAGTTCGGCGTACAACTACGAAAGGAAATTTACATAGACTTCTCACGATTCAGAAACTACTAATTCGCCATGTTGGAAATATGAAATCTATGGACGCTAATACTAATGTTTTTAGGTTATTTGAAAATAAAACACTTTTTTTTAATTCCGCTTACTAAATATATTCTATTTTTTTCTCTCCCACAGCTACTTACCACTCAGCCATATTGGCTGGTTTAAGCACCGAAGCACTAATATACCCACTAGAAATCTTGATGTATGTAAATTTAAATTCTACGTTTCTGTACATTTTACAAACACCAATCTTTGGCTCATATACTTTCGTAATGCTTAACAAATTCATGCACATAATGGGCTGGAATCCAAGAGAGCTCAGGTGTTTGCGTTTGGAAGTCAAATAAGCATTATGCTGTCTTGTGTGTGTTTAATGTTTTAGGATGTAATTACTAGACTTTTGATTCAATTGTTTCCCTTTGTCATGTCCAATGTTAATTAGATGGTTCAAACTGTTTTTCACCTTATTGTTTGAAGATTATTGATGCTATATCCTGTAGCTGTGCCTTCTGTCTGGCTGCTACTGCTACTTCTATCTGACTGCTCCTGTCATGTAGTGGTCTCTTGGTCCCCAGTCAAGCTGCTTGAGCAGCTTTTAGCCTAGAATACTATCCAGCTTCCTTTCTAAAAAAATAATTGATTGATCGCTAGTTTACTTGTTAATAACGTAAATATATATGACACCATAACAGCGCTACAAAATGGCATGAGACCTCTTATGAATACTAGAGTTTGATATTGCATAACACACACACACACACACACACACACACACACACACACACACACACACACACACACACACACACACACACACACACACACACACACACACACACACACACACACACACACACACACACACACACACACACACACACACACACACACAAAACAAACGAACAATATGCTCGGAATAAATTGAAAGAGCTACCAAAGAGGTTTTACGACCGTTATGAGTATTTTGGTTCCGATATGGCATAACACAAACTGATGATGAGTATTTATTACGCCTGCCGCATGCAATAAAATTTAACCGGTTTATTGAAACACCAATGTTTAAGAAAATAATTACCGCTCCGAGTCGAGACACATTCATTCCGATTTCTCGCCCCAGTAGGTCTTATTTGCTTTTGTATGCTACACGCAGGATGGCGTGCATTCATTTCCACCGATCGCGTCAAAAATTGAAAAAAATAAACGCGGGATCCAGGTAACTGTATCATTCACACAAACTGACGGAGAGAATATAGTGCGGTGCGGCTGTGTATACCCAGCTAAACAAGTCATCCTTTGGCTGAAACTCGTTCCAAAGACGCATGCGGGATGCCCCCGAGCAACGAGCGCAAATGAGCTTCCTTTTCACACCTTTTTTTCCAAACTCAGCCTCTAACAGAAGCGCCGTGATGTGTACTTGTACCAAACGGGATTTCTTATGCTCAGCAACTTACAGTGGGGCCTTTTGAAAAGCGCGCTTCGAAAAAGTTGGGCACGTCCTAAACATTCCTGGCCATGCACAACCTGACGACGTAACTGAGATGACTTGTAACTAAGATGTTGTTGTAACGGAGATGTTGCAGCCCTTGATATTGTAATTCAAGCGACTTGAGGGCATGTTGTCACTTTCATCTTTGTGATGGTGAAACGTTATTGCAACCAAGAGGAGAGGAAAAATGCAAAAGCCCGAAGGCTGTTTCCGTTTTGGGCATGCCTGTAGCAAAAGAGACTCGGCAGCGAGCGTCGCCTCGGCAAATGCTTAGCAACTAAGAAATACAGAGAAATTATTGAATAACATTGGCCTTTCGTTCAACGAGATAAAAGAAACACCCTCAGCTGCCAGGAGAGAATGTCAGGAAAAGATAACTTTGCACTCAAGTCAGCCATTAGCCTGCTGTGCTTTTTGACTGCATCCACGTCGCAACTGGGTGGTAGTTGGTGAGAATATGTTGATATCTTTTTTTTCTTTTCTGGGCTGGCTGTTCTTCTCATGTACAGCTTGTTAGATTGCCCTTAATTTTTAGCATTAAAAGTTTCATGTTTATTTGTCGAATAAGTGCAGATATGAAATACATAAAAGTCATTAGTGCACAAGGAGGTACCAAAGTAAAAACAGTCAGGGGGACCTCCAGTTATTAAGTGCAAGTTTTAAATGCATGCAAGTATGACAGGTGTTTAATACACTCAATGAAATTTGCTCACGTGCGACAAGCAAGCAATATCGTGTATGTTTACTACTAAAAAATAAAACATTTTAAAACAAGAGGCAACACGTATGCACAACCACAGAAGTTAAATATAGCACTCATTACAAAGAGGGCTCAAGGAAATAGCAACGTTAGGTAATTAGCAAACAGGTTTTTTTAAGCTATTGTAAAATGAATGCTCTGAACGCGATGATTTGATGAATGTGGGTAGCGAATTCCAAACAGTGATGCCAGAAAGTAAATTCGATTGCTTGCTGTAATTTGTTTTGATTTTCGAAAGTAGGAGGTTACGGAATTCATAAAATCTAGTAACATTGCCATTAGACAGCTATGATTTGGAAACGTTAGGGATGGTGATGCTTTTATGACGGGCGCGAGAAATTAATAATAAAAGTTTCAATTGCAGTGCGCGCAAGAAAGGCCGAATATTAAGTCCCCAGTAAATTGGTTCACTTAATGCGGTGTGTGAGCCAAAGGTGATTATTCAAACAGATTGTTTTTGTTGATGCCACAGAGATGACAGATGGCTGTTACGTGTTGGCCCAGGATAATGAACTGTAATTAAGATGAGCATGGATGAATGCATAAGCAAGTATTCGAGTGCCAGTATTCGAGTATCAGTATTTGAGTGCCCGATGCTTTTACCTGCCATTTTCAGAAAACTCAAGCAAGCATCGTCCCGCCGCGGTGGCTAAGTGGTTAGGGCGCTCGGCTACTGAGCCGTAGTTCCCGAGTTCGAACCCGACCGCGGCGACAGCATATCGATGGAGGCGAAGCGCAAAGGCGCCCGTGTGCTGTGCGATGTCAGTGCACGTTAAAGACCCCCGGGTGGTCGAAAATATTCGGGAGCCCTCCACTACGGCACCTTCCCTCGATAACCGTGACAGTCCTATTTGACGTCAGGAGGAGCCGGTAAGACAAGTTTGATTACCCACGAATGAAAAAAAGAAGGAAACACGGGACATTATCGCTTCACTCACATTCACCTTCCGGATTAAATCTGTTTCTGTTGGAACCTACAGTACGCAATTTGCGCAGCTTTGCTGTGAAATTCTCAAACACAAAAAGCGTCGAACGTTCGCGCATTCAACCCCGCCTTTATTAAACAGAGTAAGAATCTGCATAACGGAGAAACGTCGTCTCCCCAGTTTCATCCGTAAAAGAAATAGAGAGAGGAAAAGAAGCAGGAAGAGGGAAAAAAGACTGTTGAGGCGGTTCCACACGAAGGGAATTCATGAGACAAAGGATGCAAACGCGGGAGGCGCGTCATTTAGACTCGATGGGGATTAAGGCAGTAAGGGAGGTCGGGAGATAAAGGAAGCCAAGAAATGAGGGGGCCACCATCGACAGGGTCAACAGTCAAGCTATTCCTTTATCTTGTACTACCTCGCCTGCGGCTAGGTTTAACGCTGATGAAGCTGGCTTCGATTTCAATCCTGAGTTACCGGTAGCAAGGCCCGTGTGAAAGGAAAAAGGCACGCTGATCTAAGTGCCAGTTATTATGTCACACGAGGGATTACAGTTACGTGACTAACTGCCCTGAGCGCTTTCATCGCCTCAGTGCTCAACCTTCGTCATTCCACGTTGCGCAAGTCTGCTTTCGGGCTGCTTTTCTTGATGTCCTTGACACAGATAACTCACACGTACAGCACTTAATCACATCACTTTCGACGAAGACAATCTACCGGAATCCGCTTATCAGTAAGTAGCCAGCAAAGCAACCGTATGCTTTTGCGGTATTTTTGTTCGTTAGGAATTCAATTAGCTTCGTTTTTGTTACGCTTGACGATGGAACACGTAAGCGGAGCGTAGTCATAGCAGAAATGTTTCTCTTACCACCCGAGATCTCCGTCCACGGTATCTAATAACAACTTTCGCCATCCAACCACTTTAGTGCTCAAAACTATATATATCACCGAAGATACTTTGCATATCGCCAAAAATACTTTTAATACAAAAGGACGGCATTAATATCATTCGTTTCTCACCCGAGGAGAGAAGTGCGAGTCCATGGAGAAGAATACCCTGACTCCAATAAGCTCCGTTCAGTGAAGGAGGAAGGCCTCTTCCTTTGACATCTAATTAGGCTTGTCCAACAATCGCAGATATGTTGCCAAGAAAATTTTCTGATCTAATCTCATTTCATGATGACTCTACTCCCCCTCGTTACTTTTTGCTTGCCCTGTACTCGGTTATCCGGATAGACCATTCATTACCTGTTCTTAACATTGCACGTTCCGCCAAGGCCTATTTCTTTCTCATGTATAGCGCTAGAAAGTCGTAAATTCCACTTCGTTCTTTAATATAGTTTTAGCATAGTGGAGCCGTATTAGAATAGATATCTACCGTATTACCGGATGCCTGTTGAGGACGTTCAGAAGCTCCATTTGTCACTTGCCAGGCCACTGCGCTAGTGTATGCGAGACATCCGGTATACGTCTACGCTAGTAAGTCTCCGCTATGCTAAAACTATCTTATAACTCTTCCTATCTTTCTGTCTGTTAGCGTTAGCCCTACCAGTGTACTTTCCTCAGCTCGCTGTTCTCTCACGATACAAATTCAATGTTTACTATTTTGGAAAGCGCTAACTGTGCACAGGAACGGACATGCGTGCGTGCGTGCGTGCGTGCGTGCGTGCGTGCGTGCGCACACACACACACACACACACACACACACACACACACACACACACACACACACACACACACACACACACACACACACACACACACACACACACACACACACACACACACACACACATGACGGAGCGCTACTGACAACAATTAGCACTTTCCAAACCCCTAAAGATGATATGCCAACTAGCCAAATTATCAGCTCTTCTGACTATAATTTCAAGCCCTTTCGTTAGCTTCCAAGCCTCGAGAATTTCTAGGTCAATTTGGAAAAACTGCCTTTTCGCGAACAGGTAACAGTTTTTCCCTGTCGCCTCGCTTCTGGCGGACAACAAACAACGACCCATCGCGAGACAAGCTTGACACACCGCGACGTCGGTGAGCAGCGTGCCTCGACGACGCATCCCGTATACGAACGCGGCGTGTGCGCTCGGGGACAGGTGCGAATGCTCGCAGCGAACCCCCCGGCATCTGGACCTTTTCCCGCGACGACAGCCGACGCCGGTCGCGTCGTAACGTCTTTGGCTACGTCAATCCGTGCGGCCAGAAGAACTTTCCAGACCGCCTGTCTTCAGCCTCCCTCTGAGTACAGATCCTTCTGTCGACCTTTTTGGCTCTTATATTTACTCCCGTAAATTCTCTCCACCTGCTTGCGTTTTCGTACAAGGCTTGGCGCGAATCCAAGTGGGAAGTTTCTCTTCCACCCACTCTCCTCTCCCCCTTCTCCTCCCGGCACAAACGATGCGGCGACTGACGCGTCCCGTGACAGCCGTCTCACCCCGTGGCCGACTTTAAGCGTCTTCTTGTTGCTTACTTCGCCGTCAGAGGCGCTGCGCGCTCTCCCACCGAGAAATAGATTGCGCTCGGGCTGTGGATTTGTCCGCGTCCGCCGGCGATCGTCTTTTGTTTTCCCATTTGTGTCACAGGTGTGAGGGGGACGGAGCAGTCATCTTAAAGTATGATGACGGCGACCCCGAGCTGTGGCCTCCTCGCTTCGCTTCAGACATTGCGGGGAACTCCACAGGGAACAAACGGAGGGCGCCTCAAGGAGCGCTAGGCTGAATCAGTTGGGCTATTTACCCGGAAGTATTGAAGAAGATGGAGCGGTTCGAGATGACTTGTGGGGAATGCACAGAGAAAACAGGCAGGCTTAGAGGGAGCGAAGCTTCTGGAAGCCGTCACAACATCAGGACTCTGATCATATACGCGCTTCGTGTGTTTCGAGGACGTCTGCAGTTGGCGATCCTAAAGTTCTGCAAGACCCGTTGCAACGCACTGGTTTGCTCTTATCTCCGAGTCCGCGCGATGAGAAGGGTGAATTTATTACAGCTCTTCCTTGGTCCTTCCGTACCCTTCTCTCCCCTTTAAGTAGAGCAGAAGTCGGCAGTTACCCTGCCTAACGTTCGGTGGATTTCCGCGAGTGCGAGCTGACACGCGGCCCACATGACCGCACACAGCGGAAAGCATGCACTCAAGCTGTGCGGCTAATTTTCGCAATCTGCCTTCTATTTAAGGAGTGATGCGGTTCCGACGTTGCCTCGTGTGGTGCTAGAAAAGACACTCATCCTTCAGTGCCATTAAGGCGAAGTGATTGCGGGCAAGATCTTGAAAGAATAAAACCGCCGCCCACTTGAAAGCTCCTCCTCTTTTAGTAACGCCCGCACTCAGTCTGCACACGCAACATTGTACCCTCGCATGCATTATTTCCCTTTTCTCTGCATCTCGCGCTATCACAAGGTGCATGTGTACGGACGCCTATAGGTATTCGCTCACGTGCACCACCAACAACTAACTACTAACAACAAAAACGAAACACCTAGCAGTAGTTAGCTGTTCCATACATAATCCAGTACTTCGACGTAAATCGAAGCGAAAGGATGGTGAGAAACTTCACATATTTCCTGAACTTCTCGCTGTGAATTGATCCTGCATAGGCAATAATAATAAGTACATATGGCCAAATGAAACACATCACGAATAACTTTTGATATGATTGTTTAGAAGCGCGAGAATAGCCTCGGAAGAAACTATCTTTTAAGCGCGATTATGTTTTGAACTTTACTGCCTCGCTAACATTTGAACGGCAATTTAGACGCAAAAAACTTCAGTCCTCTCTCAGGTATTAGTCGCGGATGCCGCTCTAAAATTGGCTTTCCCTTTTACTTTCCTGTTCACTTTAAATTCGTTAATTCTCGAACAGGGATAATTTTACTTCTTTTCGCTTTACCTGGGACCCTGAAAGCACTCTGAGATCAGGATTAGGAATGTTTATAAATTTTAAGCGCAAAACGACAGCGGGAAGTGATAGTAAAGCATTGCAGTATTAAGCTAGAATCATTTTCTGAAAGGAAGTTCAATCGTCCTTTGGCTGAAGGTCGACGCTTAATGCGAACCTTCCGGAAAAAAAAAATTGAGTAGTGATTTATTTATTTATTTATGACATACAGCAGGAAGCAAGGTCCGAGCAGATCCGAGAGTGCAGTTTGCAAATAGTACGACAGGAGCATTTCTAGCGCAAGTACACAGCCCAGAAAGAATAACAAAAAATAATAATATGATTTCCCTCGTTTTATGCGCCTCTTTTGTTCCTTGTTATTTTCGTTACCTTTAATTCGAGAGCACTAGGAAGCGAAACACCGAATTACCGGCATCCTGCGGCCTTTGCTAAGTTTTTTTTTATTGCCAAAAAGAGAAGAAACAAGAACAAAAGAAAAATAAAACAATAAAACACCGTTCCTCCCCAGTAATCTGAACCGGCTCATTTATCGAGAGAGTCTTTCCACAAAGTTACGCATTTGCAGGATCAAACTTTGCTCTAAAAGGACGGATAAACGAAGGAGGGGGAGGGGAGGACGTGAGTTCTGATGAATTTGTGAAAAATTACCCGCGCTCTCGACTAAAACGACAGTGCCGGCGTACACAGCCCCCGCGTGGCGCTCTATTATCTTAAGTCACTGCCGAGACAACAGCAACAACAACGTTGGCAACAGAAATAACAAAAATAGCAGCAGGAACAACAACAACACGGGGCAGTGAGCTCGCAAGGGAAGCAGGCAATACACTAAGGCTGGTTTTTTGCTTTGTTTTTGTTGCCACCCAAGAAACATGGGGCCTGACGCTCTCTCCTCGAATCGCCGGCGACTTCCCCAGCGGCCTTATGGTCAGGATAGACGACAGGCGTCCGCTGCTTCTTGAGCAACGAGGCTACGAGCCCATCACATCATCGAGAGTTAATGTTGCGTGAGAAAAGCGGGAAAGGAGTCGAGAAACAACTCTGGCTTGCGTGGATAGATAGGGAGGGTGTGGGCATCCATAGAGCATCCATCAAGGGTTGGCTTCCCTTAATCGCCGGGAATAAGCCTGCCCTCAGGCGCTCCCTCGTACGTTCGTTGCCTTATACGCGCACACACACCTGCGCGGCAAAGCGCAGGCATACTCAAACGTTGCTGCGGCGTTCGGTGGTCGAGTAATTTACCACCGGAAGCAAGCAACCGCGAGGTCCTCGCCATCGGCGCTTCATCATCGTTACCGGTAAAGGAGGGATGACCTGCCTGCGAGGGTGCTATATAATACTTGCCGCTGCCAAGGCCTGGCCGCACCCACGTGCATTGCGTCCAAAATGCCAATTTCTGGGCAGTGCAACGTTTTAGCTGAAAGAAGAAAGCCGGAGCAGGAGGAGAGAGAGGGTTGGATGAATTGGGGGTTGGTCATTATGTTCCTCGTGGGATGTGGTTATCGGCAGTATAGTTGAACACGACGAAAAACACGTAATTAACTCTCAATCAGCCATTAACCCCTGATTCGTCATATATTTTTGTTTTTGTTATTGTAGTTGCTGACGCCTCTAACGCGGCATAGGCTCAATTGTTTTTTGCTCACGTCTTCTGTACAGATCATTAGTGGTTAACGCTAAGTGCCTTGGTGTCTTACAGGCTGGGTTTTGATAGTGAGGAGGCTGTTGACGCTTACATTTAAAACTCGCTGCTGCCTGTATTGTTTACCACGTAAAAGTATTTTTCGTGACTGCGAAAGTTTCTTGTTTTGAAGCCTATGCCGCTCCTGTTTGTGTTTGGCGATGTACTACGATGTACTATCATTCTGAATTCCGTTGAGCAGTGTTCATTTTCATGGGGCTATTCATTTTACCGTGCCGTATTTCTTGAGGTGCTTACATCTGGCTGAGCATTTTGTTGCTGACAATCTCCTCGGAAAACAAGAACCTAATGGCTTTGTTATTTTAGCGCGAAAGCACTCATACGCCCGCCAACACCGACCATTAATATTGTCACCTTACGTGCATACGCTCTTTCAATCTCGTGCCGCTGCCTAGCAACCCGAGTTACTAAACTGAAAATTGAAAATTGTTTCTGGGGAAAGGAAGGGGCGCAGTATCTGTCTCGCATCTCGATGGACACCTCAACCGCGCTGTAAGGAAAGGGATAAAGGAGGGAGTGAAAGAAGAAAGGAAGAAAGAGGTGCCGTAGTGCAGGGCTCCGGAATAATTTCAACCACCTGGGTATCTTTAACGTGCGCCGACATCGCAAACCACACGGGCGCCGTAGCGTTTCGCCTCCATCGAAACACGGCTGTCGTGGTCGGGCTCTTACCCGTTTTACTACTCGCGCTTACCCGAGTTGCTCGAATAAGCTCAGGTAGTAAAACAGGTAAGCTCGGGTACGTTCGGAGAAGCGTCGCGCCTGCCAGTGCAGCGGCACATCGCTTAACCACTGCGCTAGTAGTGGTACGAGGACTCGCAGCCGTCTTTGAATGTTAAGTACAGAATGACTTCACTTAAAGATATCGCGTCATAGCCTTAAGGCGGAACTTAAGTGTCCTCTCCAAATGAAAAATGAACTCCTGCTTTGGCACGTCTACTCGGGTTATCTACGCCAAAGTCCTACCAATTTTTCATATTCTCAGCGCCGAAAGGGATGAAAAGTTTCCCGCGTCAAACACAGTTCTAAACGACGCATTGTCAACAGTCTACTCTCATTCGAAAACTAGTGGCCGCTCATGGAACTGTCCGGTACAGGTGCCTGGGCAGAACACACCTTGGGGCTCGTTGGGAAAATACTTTACTCTACTCTTTTGTGGCTCCAGGGACAATGAACAAACCCCCGGTGTCTTGTTGATAATCCGTGTTCTTTGTCCCTGCCGCTGTAATATGGGACCATGAAAAGGTGTTGGAATCATTTTAGAAGCCTGCCGCATTAATAATGCAGCTGACCACGTTGAGACGGTCAGTCAGGAGTTGGCGCTGCATACTGCCTAATATTCACTTTCGTTTCGGAATTCTTCTCTCATCACTTGATAATAATAGTAATCAGTCTGCTTCTATCCATTACAAATCGATGAAGCTAGATGTGATAAAAGACAGCAAATCAATGGACGAAGCTCTCACCTCCGGTACGGAAGAAAAGGGCGGGGCTCAAAAGACACGAAACGCTACCGAGAGCAAGTCTCAGTAGAATAAAATACAGCCTCAGCACTTCGCAATAAAGCGGCGCCCACAGTCAAGAACACAAGCCCTCAGTGCCGAGCTGCCGTGTGTAAGCCTCCATGCCCTCTGCCCAGGTGCCGGAAAGGGTTAGATTTGCACGCTGCAAAACCCAGATCATTGGAAATGTGACAACGGCATTTCCGCCAAAAACGACCTCATGACAACGCAAGACAAGAAAAAACAATAGACGAGGACAGAGTTGGGTCAAGTTCTTCTTGAGACGTTCTTCCTACTCCTCAAAGAAGAGGAAAATATGCAGCGCAAAAAAAAAAAACGCATGGACGACAGAAGAAAGACAAACGCAAGTGCTCTCGTCCATGCGTTTTTCTCGCTGCATATTTTCCTCTTCTGTGATGAACCAATAGGTCAAAATTACCACCCTTCATCAGTTCCTACTCCTGCCGGGGGACAACGCCAGTGGATAGATATGCTGAGGGAGTAGGCTAAAGGTCGACGAAAGCTCCTCTGGCGAGGAAAAGCCACGACTTTAAAACTAACACTCGCATGGGTTGACAACAAGTAACGTTTCAGGACCCGCGCGGGTCCCTTGTTCACAAAGTAAACGGAAAAACGAATCGGCCGTATTTATGCATACGATGATCGTCATAATGACCTTGCGCGGGCTTCAGGCAAGTGCCCACATGTCCGATTAAGCGCATGAGGGGCTGATTGGATCTAGAGTGACTCTAGTTGTAGGCGGGATGATAATGCTTTTTCGGTGGCAATGACTGTGGCTGTGTAGCCGATATTGTTTTCGATGTTTGTCTTGTGATCGGCCAGCGTATTCCAGTCGGCGATGCCATGAGGAACATCGTTTTGAGGCTCCTTCTGCCGCTTCCTGAAGTTCTCAGGTCTGCCGATGTAGACTGCATCCCAGTCTTGACACGTAATTTTATAAATAGTCCAGGGCGTCTTGAGCTTTCTAGATAAGCGTTAGCGTTAGTCATGCAGAGGGAGGCTAGATACAATCTTACACACACAAAATTATGACAGAGGGACAGAGAAAGGGGAGGGGAAACGAGAAAAAATACCAGGACAGGTAGACAAATAAAAAAAAGGCACGAAACCGTGTGCGTCCCAGGAAAGCGGAGAATTAGGACATACGTCGTCCCTAACAAACGAGCCTGGCCGTGCAGTCAACCTATCCTGGTTCCCTCCCCCTCCACCCTGAACTCTCCCAGTGCTCCCGGCGTCCTCAGTGCGGAGAGATAGCGGAGAGACGCCCCGGGCTCGTAGGCAATATTCGGGCCAAATTTACGCGCTCGCGCATCGGAGCAAGGAGTAATGTTTCACTTTCGACCGACGTCGCTAGAAAGGCGACCGCCGGTTTGTCCCGCGGGTGGGGGCGGCGCGGGGGGGTGGGGGGGACTTCGGGATATAAGGGAAAGTCTGGTGCGAAATATGGAGGCAACAGCAGGAACGCCCAAGCGCGGCAGAGCATGGCGCCGACTTTTACGTGTGCGTGTGTGTGCATATATATATATAACGCGGAAATAAAAACCGCAGGAGGACAGAGATTTCAGAGAAAGAAATACACGAGGATAAAGCCCAGCTGTCTTCCGCGATGGTGAATCTTTGGAATGAGTTCGAAGAAAGTGCACAACTAGCAGATAAATTTGAGAAATTCCTAAGAGAGTCAGAACTCTGCAGTGCATACATGTTTTTGGAGATGAAGGCATGGAGTTCAGACCACAGCAAATCGACTTTTTTGAAGATTAAAAAAAAAGTGAGAACTGTAGAACGACTGGTGGCCGAGGAAAAACATGTGTATCAAACAAACAGTACCGCCTTGAACCACGAACGGAAAAGAACGGACAAGAGCTTGGAGAATGAAGAACAAAGTATAAATGGCTGTACGTTCGAGGTTTCAAGATTGCGTTTATTGTTCATGTGAGATGAGAGCAAAGTGCAGATCTTCAACCCAAAACTTTAATTTTAACCCAACGTTTCGAAGCCGCCTCGGCTCCTCCACCAGGGAAAAAAACTCCTTACCGTTTTTGGACGTCCTCGTATCCCGAAACCACAGTACCCTTCAATTCTCCGTATACCGCGAACCAACTGACTCAGGCCGGTATCTTCACTTCTCATCGAACCACCCGACAGCCCATATAGCATCAGTGGTGAAGACGTTGTTCGGAAGAGTTGAGACACACTGCAGCACAGAACTTGACAGAAATGAAGAACAACGCACGATATTCAAAGAACTCATCATGAACGGCTGCTCAAAAATTTTACTCAAAAACCATTCGACGTCAAAAAGAAGACAACATGCGCCAAGAAATCAACGCACAAAGACCAACGCCACCACCAAAATATGTCACTTTACCTTGTGTCGGAGGTGTCAGCGAAACCATCGCCCGAATCCTGAAAAAAGGGGGTCTCCAGGTTGCGCACAAGTCCATAAACACTGTTGTGCTTTGTCTACCTGTCCCCAAAGACCGGCCGCGAAGAGGAACAGCCCAAGGCATTGGCTACAAAATTCCTTGCGCCGACTGCGACGCAAGCTACATCGACGATACCAAAAATCTCAAAGAAAAAATTCGGCAACATAAGAACGACGTCCGCAACTTCGCAAGAGAGCGCAATCCTGTAACCGAACATTCCGAGGACTCAGACCATAGAATCAACTTCGAAGAAACCAGCATCCTCGGAACCGAAACAAATTACCACAAAAGGCTCCTTCTGGAATCCTGGCACATCCAAACCACCTTGAACAACATCAACCGCACAAAAGGAAACCAGCCCCCAGTATATGTCCAGGGATTTCGCTCTTCAACTCAACGAAAAAAAGACGCCATTGACCGCCTCCCCACAGTGCGACAACGTGACTAAAAGCCTTAACTCCCCTCCCCCCCCCCCCCCGCACCTCCCCCTCCCCCACGCTTTTCGCATCACAGCTGTCGTTCCTTTGACACCCTCCTCTCCTCCATACTTAAAGACGCTAGCTACTGCCCCCAGTCACCCCTGATGAAGGAGCCGAGTAGGCTTCGAAATGTTGGGTTAAAATTAACGTTTTTGGTTGGAGATCTGCAGTTCTTATAAGTCTTCAAACCCAACCAGACAGGAAAATCTGTCAAAATGTTTAGTTTTCAAGACGAGAGCAAGGATAATAAGTAAGTACAGGAGCTGTTGCGAGTGTGGAACATCAGACTTAGTGTGGAACATCGGGATACCTAGAGCTAACAAAATGGGTTGCAAGATGGCTGAAGCGATAAAATGCCAATGGGATGGGCACCCAATGCGACAACTATTTGTACAGGCTATAGTAAGTCAAGTTGAGCAGTAACAGCAGATGGCGTGCAGGAAACAAGAAAAAACAGCAAACTGAAATAATTCAAATGAAAGTAGGTACTAATGAAGTATAACAAAAGGAAAGTAACAACAAATACGAAAGGAGAGAATATTATTGTCCAAATTCAGACGGAAAGAGGTCACGATTCCAAGACGACGAGGCGCGCAAGTTCGGCTTTTACTGAGACCTTGGTTTCGAGCAGCAGTGAATGTGCTACCTCGCTCACTGATCCTCGTGAAAGGATCAAGTAAGCAAAACTTTGAAATACTCAAAACCATGCAGAAAATAAATGCGGCAAAAATTTTTACCGAAAGAAGCCACGAATGCCAGCAAACGCGATCCAGGGTTTAGGCTAAAGCAAGAGCTCCAACGATCTAACAAGAAAGGGCCTCGTTCATCAAACACCGAGGAAAGTCTAAGGGTCCAAGGAGACAAAGTTTCAAAGTTTAGACTTCGTCGGAGAACATTGTTGGCTTAAAATGTGGCAGAATCTACAGAAGCGGGCGAAGGTTCGGGCTGAAGCGACTGGAAGAGTTTGAGAAATTGAGAAAAATGACACCCGGCACCGCGCCAAAGAAGTATACAGATAGTAAAGATTGAAGTGGTGAACTTAAAGCGGGCAAAAAATTTTGAAAATCTTTGAAAATAGAAGAAGGAAAGAGCGTTGCATGAAGTCACGTCCAAACAAGAGTTGTTCTTGAGCGTGTCTCACTCACGGGCCTTGTGGCCACATGGGAGCAAAGCGTACTAAGGCGATCCCCGCAAAGTGCGTGCCGAGACGCTGCGATAAACTTTGCGCAACTTCTCGAAGTACTTCGCAAAGTTAAGGCCTGCGCGTCTCTATAAAAGATTTGACGTGACCTACTGAAAAGAGAGCACTTAGTGCAAGCACGCAGAAAGAGAGCTTTCAGGTTATTGCAGTTGGGACAACGGCGTAGGTGCGAGAAATGTAATACCGAATAAAGGTCCCCTGTCCACGCTTCGTGCATTGCTCTTTGCAAGTACAAACGATTTATTTCTTTACTCTCTTCTTTTTTGCTCAACGCGACTCAACGTAACCATATTCAGGAATAAAATTTCACCAATCCTATACCAGCCAAAGGTGCCTCTCTTGAGGCTAAGGAGGCCGTTAAAAGAGCGCTCAAACACCTTTCGTGGAATCCGCGAAATGGCTGGGAAACGGTTATGCCGTTGAAAAAAAGGTAGCAATGTGGTCTCAGTGCTTGCCCTTGGCAAACTTACCCGGTTAAGCTCGATGGAATATTGCGCCGCCCACGAAGTCCAAATCACTTCTACGCATTCCTTCTTTCTTTCTGGCCACAGCTTTATTTGCATCGGCAGCAGCTCATTGGGTTTTGCTAGTGGTAAATTGAGAAGCCATCGCCGTCATATGTCACCACAAAAAAACTTCTGTACTGAGCTGCACTGCACTGCATTGCGCCGCACTGCACTGCGCCATACTGCACTACACTATACTGGACTGCATTGTCTGCTCTTTATCAATCAATCAATCAATCAATCAATCAATCAATCAATCAAAGAAAGCTTTATTTCATAATTCAAAAAAAAATTGTACAAAATATTTGGACCGATAGCCTACATGGCTAGTGTCCGGTCCAATACAAATGAAGTCATTTAGGCATTTAGGCAACCACATAAATATGTAAAGTGAGAAAAAAATGAAACCAGCGAATTAACACAGCAAAAGCATCCAGTGTCCGATAGCATGCAAAAACAAGGCACTTTGGCAAACGTACAAGGAAGGTATACACCGGCATTTTAAGAAACACAGAAACACAAAAAGGAAATCACAAGATTACTTGATTATGCAAGAAATATAATTTAGAAGATAGTTTAAAATTTCTGGCAACCTTTATTTCCAATGGCAATGTATTCCAGACTTTCGTCCCAATGTGGTGTGTGCGGGGTTATCGAACATTATATTATGTACTGCCCAAAGTACAACGCGGAAAGGCATGTGATGTTCGCTTCCTTCAAGAAGACAGGAAACCGTCACAGCACAGTGCAGGACATTGTCTACCCGAGTGGAAACCAGACATGCAGAAGGGAGGCTGCACGCCTTCTTTTAACATTTCTGCAGAACACGGACCTTGTTTTTAAATGGTGACAGCAGGAACGGACTATGGCCTACTGTGATTGAATGTGTGCGTAGATGGTGTCTTCCGGAGTGGACTACTTTATACTGTGAGTGAGTGTGTGTATGGAGTGTGGCACTACAATGGCCTATGTTCTACTGTGACTGAATATGTGCATAGATGGTGACTTCTGGAGTGGACTGTGATGTGAACTGTGTGGATTGATTGTGTGCATAGATGGTGACTGCGGGAGAGAATGTGTGCTATTATAAGAGACTGTGCGCTTAGCGGGGTAGATGCGGCATTGTTAATATCGAAGGGACGCTGCGGTGGAGCAATTGCCGGCAGAAAAAGCAAGGCCAACCCCACCTGTAGCATTCAACACCTCAACCTCAACCTGCACTGGACCAGACCAGACTAAACAGCGTTGCGCTGCGCTGCACTAGCCTGGACAGCAATACACTGGACTGGACTAGACTGCACTGCGCTACACGGTAGTGAGCTAGACTAGACTAGACAGCACTGGACTAGAGCAGACTAGACTGTACTGTGCTGCACAGCAATGGACTGGACTGGACTAGATTAACCTAGGCTAGACGACTGCACTGCACGTACCGCACTGGACTGGACTAGACTAACTACACTGCACGGTACTGCACTGCACTAGAGTACACTACACAACACTGCGCTGCATAGGACAAGACTGGCTAGAGTATCCTGGATTAGACTCCACTGCGCTGCACTGTACTGCAGCTGCCGCATTACACAACGCGGGTACACGTCCTGAAGGACCAGAGGTACGGGACCTATCTCCATCTATATGTCGAAAGCGGTAATTCTTTATTAAAACTGGGCTAGCACAAGGGCCTATTCATGGCCTTTTGTGGGACAGTGCTAGTGGAGACAGAATGAAGAGTAGGTACAAGACAGAGACGCTTCCGGAAGATACATCGCGTTCACTGCTGTGCTCACTTCATTATAACGCAGTCGCTTATCTGAAAAGCATTCGCTTCCCTAAAGTGGAAACCAGAGGCCAAACGAAGCAGCTTATCAGAAATTTTAGCATGTCTCCCCATCTTACGACGATGTGCGTGCGTAGCAATAACTGTTTTTTTTTTCTTTTTTTAGTGCGCGAGCGTTTTGCTACGCTCAGAAAAGATGGAAAAGATTGTTTCGGAGGCCGAGGCAGCTAAAAGAATGCATCCCATGGTCTAATAAGTCGTTCGACAAAGAATTATCTCTTGGACGACGTTTGTAATTTGCTAGAAGAACTTCTGCGAACACTGCCGTAGGAACAAAACATGACAAGTCCCCCCCCCCCCCCCCAAAAAAAAAAAAATCGTTGCCTAAAATGCTGGTTTGAAAGAGCGACGTCAACATGATTTCATTTCATTTATTTGCCTTAAAGGCTCCTTTCGCGGCACTGATAACTTAAGAGGTGTCGTAAGCACCAAGTTTTGCCACATATTGTCATGATGACATATAAATTTATATGTTGGCGTTGAAGGATGATGGGCAGGTGATAGCAGCGACGGAGTTAGATGACCAGTGCAGTGCGATATGCGTGGCGGAGATGCGCATATGTATGGCTCATGACTGAGTAAGCTTTGATAAAATGATGAAAAATAGATGGAGTCGAGACGCGGCGATGGCAAGAAAGGCTTCATAACTTGGCCTCTGATTTCAAGGATGCACACTGACTTCGTATGATTATTTGGGAGGGAATGAAACAGGCGGCGCGGTTTTGGATGGTTTCAAGTGCATCGATTAGATATGCATCATCACCAAGGTGACGTTACTCAAGACAAAGGATCCTAGTCCATTGATTTCATGTAGGACTGTCGTGCACCAGCCACCCTTACCAAGCGAATCCCTTGGTCGCATTCCTCCAACTACATGACACGGATATTACTGTAGCTATATTGCTCCATAGATCCTTACACTCCTCAGGACACGCTCTTCAATCACTGAGTGTGACAAGTCTAGAATTTAGAAAAGCAACGACGCCATCCCGTAAGCCCTCATTGTACCAATAGGTTTAGGAGGCAGTCAAGGTTATCATTGAAAGTGTTGAAGAACAGTTTCAAATAACCAAGAAAGCAGGGAGACTATTGTATTTCGTCTAAACACTGAAACAACGTGTTACTCCCTTGTATTTTTAAACTACTTCTGCACATTGATCAACGAGCGACATACTCCGAGCAAAAAGAAAAGTCGGCCGTATTGAATTCGACACGGCAAAGACAGCGGGGCAGAGCTAGTCCCCAGCGTTCATCTATCCCATATTTTCAAGCGATACAATTCCCGCGCTATGCGAGCAGAAGGAAAGCTAACAGTGTGCGAGTCGTAGACGGTCACCACTAAAGCATCAAGAAATGTATATGTCATCGAAGCAGTAAGCAGGAAGAACTTTAGACTTCATCGAGTTCGCCCCTCGCACACGAATATTTGATGCACTCAGGGACGTTCGACAGGACCACTATTTGAGGGACAAGAAATAAACCGAACAAAAAAGCACTGCGAGACTTGAGGGTTAAAGGCGCAACTTCGAATTATTGTTTACAATGGGAGCTGCTCTCTGCCGGCTCGACTTCCTGTTCAAACACGACTGGAGTCGACGTTATGAGGGAGTCGCGGGAGTGAAGGAAAGGAGGTGGGGACTGGCAAGGCCGCTGAGAATAAGACCGGCCAATGGCCCATCGTCGGCCTGCACAGCTCTGCGGATGCTCATCCATGGTTTCTTTGTCTTTTCTTTTGCCGCATGACCTCTTTCGCGTCCCACCGAACATGGGAGTATTGCCGCGGTCCGTACCAACTGCCGGGGCATTGAGAGGATGAGAGAGCATGCTGGCGCACCGCTGCGAGATGCTCGGTTGTAAGCGTGCCTACCTCGCCGAAAAAGAACAACAACCGTGCAACGCTGTTAAAGCTAGCTTTGTCGTTAACTGTGAAAGATTACCGCAATCTAAAAAACAGTGCTTGTCGGCTTCGACCTCATTATCATCATCACCTTAACTAGGCCCAACGCAGGAGGAAGGACTCTCCCATATCATTTCCAGTGACCCTGTACTGTGCCACCTGGGACCACCCTATTCGCGCAAACTTTCTAATCTCATCCGGCCGCTTGACTTTCTGCTGCTTCTTGCTACGCTTGCTTTCTCCACACGGACTGACGCTTTGCTGACTTGGCGGCGTTTATTTATTTATTTATTTCGTGTACCCTCATGGCCAGACGCATTATAGAGGGTAGTGGTTACATGAAATTGCAAAAACAACGTACAGTGCACCGGAGTAATTGGTAGTACAGAAATGATGGCTCCTAGTTATACAATAATATCAATGGGTTCTTGATGCGCTGTTTAAGAGAATATAATACAGTGCATACAGTGCAGCAGTACGGTTTAGAAATTTGCAGTACAAAAAAAAGAAATCGATGCTCCTGCTTATACAATGTTATCTTAAACGGTATTGGAGTGTTGCTTGTGAACAATTGTAGCGGTTGAAGCGGGGAGGTGATCCCACTCAACAACTGTGCGCGGGTGGTGTTCCTCTTGAGTGTTTGCGATCGAGTGAACAGCTCCTGCTCCTGCATTGGGGGCACCGGTGCCGATAGCAACGCCGCTGGGACATAACATCTGGAACATAACCGTAATTTCAGGTATACAGTCCGCGGGCTGTAGACATATAAAAGTTAATATTCTGCGCTTTGCGGACTATCTATAGCTTCGCGATAGACATAATTTTTTATTAATATCGCCCAATGTAGCATTAAATACTCGGCACGGTTTTGTCGCGAAGTTTCGTTATACTTGCGTTGCGCTTCTGTTGCCATTGCGAGCTTGAATGTTTGCACGCGTGCCCGCTGGCACTACAGCTGCAAACTCGATTTCGAGGAACATGAGCCTACAAAGAGGTTTGCGTGCGAGTGATGGAATCTTTTAAAGTGAACTTTGTGAAGCTATCGTCCATGGCTTCGCTAAGGTCGGCTTGCAGACGTCTGTGAGCATTAGAGTAAAATACAGTGTTAAATAAAAATGTTCCGTTAAACGAAGTGTATACTTCGCTCTATATTATTTTAAGCAGTCAAGTACGTCATGTTTCGTAACTATATATATATATATATATATATATATATATATATATATATATATATATATATATATATATATATATATATATATATATATATATATATATATATATATATGCCTACATCGTGCTAAAATACATGCACTTTAGAAAAGTATGCAGGCAAAGCAACCCCTCCAGTGTAGTAAAAGTGTCGACATAGCCAAATTTGTCGTGCCACAGCGGCGAGAGTAATGGCGTTTTCAAAATTCTAAAAACTGATATGGCGATTACTAACGGCCGGCTACAAATCGTTAATTGCAATCAGGTGGTTGTTGGTTATAGTTAATAAGTTAACTATTAGAATTTAGTCAATCACTTAGGCAGTTAAGATGATTCGCTGTTTTTTGTCGTCCTCCAACACTCATATTTCTATGCCGTAAATTGCTTCCCGTTACTTCAAAAACCTTATTTTTAAAAATTAGTGACCACCTTCTGTGAAACACCTTGCATATATACACACGTGAAATAAAATAAACGTGGTGAAGAAACTGTACTTTTCTTGACGAAAGGGGGGGGGGGGGGGGGGGGGAGCGGAGCGGTCATTCGCACGATGTCTCGGTCTTTGCGCGAGCCCTCCGCGACGACTCACTGAGGGACTCGTTATTTGACTCTCCCGAGGCGAAGTGTAGGGAAGAACGACGAGAGGTCTGTGACGACGGATATGAAGAAGAGATGCGTGCTTACCGCGGCTCCTGTGTGCGAAGGAGGCGAATAACACCCACGGGACGACAGGGTGTTTGGTGGGGGGGAACAGAGAGGGGGAGGGAGTGAGAGAGGGGGGGAAAACGAAAAGGATGAAAGGCAGGAGGGTGCGCAGTAGCAGGCCCATCGAGCAACAATTTCCGCGCGCCGAGGTTCTCGACTCTCCAGGGAATACATCAGAGCGCGCTGGGGCAGTCCCGACGACGACGGCACTGTGCGACAGTAGAGCCAATCACGAAACGCTGGCTGTCTGCCTCGCCCACCTTGTACTATACCAGTCAGGCTGGAGAAGACGGTCCAGCTGCCCGCGTGCCACTTTACTGGGGCAAGATAGATGGGTACAGCGCTGTGCGTTCTACGCGTGCACCTGCCAGCTATGAAGTCTCGGCACACTTGCTACAAGACGCAGCGGATTGCTGTGTTGTCTTGTGGGACACAACTCTTGGCACTTTCGCTAATGCGGCACAAACGAAAGAAAGTAACTCCCACCAACACGAATGAAGCCACACGTGAGATGTTTTTCCGTGGCTGGACAAGGGTGGACAGGGTGGAAAGGAACACCCCGCGAATGGAGGATGGAATGAAACAAAACGAACACAAGTTTTAACAGTGCGAGTAGTGAACAAGTTGAATATTACTTTTAACGCAAAGAGACGATCAAGGATTGAGCAGACTGAACATATTTAACCACATGGCTGCAGTCACTCGCAAGTTGTATCATGTTATAACTTGTCTCGAAGAAATCGCCTGCCACTCGGTGCAACTATTCTTCGAATCACCTGCACGATACGTCTCTCGGGACCACTCTGAAAGAAATATTCTCATGAAACTGAGCATATGGCCACTGCGAAGTCTCCTGAGGTCGGCTGTCCGTAAAGAGCAGATCTTAGTACCCGAGACAGAAGAAAAAAAATTAGTCCCCTCGGAGACCATCTTCGCGCCAGAGCGATTATATCGGCACGGAGGATAACGATACACAAATGCAGTACATAGCTCAAGCAACTGCGATGACGGGCTTTCATCAGACGCCCTTTTCCACTCTCCAGTGACGCCCGGTCATGCAGTGACCGTGTAACGCCCTCTGCGAGAAGGACATTAGCAGTCCTAGTTTCTCCGCCTCTGGAACATACGGCTTTGAAGGGGTTGGCGACCTAGACGTTGCACTATTTGCTCAAATACAGTGAAACGCGGCTCGGAAGACTGCAAAGGAAGGGGATGAGGAAGCCGTGTGACACCCTTTGCCGGTTTTTCCTTTCTTCCTGTGCGCAGAATGTGAGGCGCCTCTTGGGGGAGAACAGCATGATTCGGTCGTTGTCCTCGGCTTGTCTGCAATGAAGCTTGCTCTTTACATATAAAGAAAGAAAAGGGAAAGTGCCATTGGAGGCTGGAATTCATCGACGCAATCTCTTCGCGCTCACATTCCGATACTTGGACGCACAGACATAAAGATGATAACGTCAGCATGAGAAAAATAAAGGAAGGTTGGAGGCTCGCTGTGTTGAAGGCACATATTAGATACGAGAGATTCTTTCATATAAAATGAAGAAGGAATGCCTGGATGAGCGGAAACTATATATAGGCCGGGACCCGCCTAAAGAACGCGGGCGGCAGTGAAGGCAAGTTGGCTGAAAACAAGAGAACTGCGGCAATTTAAGCAGGGAAGAGCCCGAAGATTTAGCTGCAACTAAGCTTGAAGTGTTATAAACCAGGGGAAAAAAAAGAGATAACTCGCTCTTATGGGACCCCTCTCTTTGCGCAGCCAGCCTCAACGATGACTGCTTTCGATAAAAGCGTTGCCTCTACCCTACTGTCAGGCATGGCAAAAACAAAATAAGGATGAAAGAGAGCACTGTGCAAACAGAGCACGCATTCTTGCCTAAATACCTCCGTCAGGGGAGGAGGATATCGCTAAATATTTTCTTGGGTGAAAGGATGCGGCTTTTCGTTGAGACAGAAACAGGATGAAAAGCGAAGAGAGATTCTGCGCACACACACAGTCTACCGCAACCAAGGATTTTCCACCCAGTAAACAGTTTTCGCAACGAGTGTTTGCAGACTGCCTTCTGGCATCCACTGAAACACCTTTCCTGATACGTTTAACGCAGTCAGGCACTTTGTCTCGGACGATGGTGAAGACTACGGGATTTTTTGTTCGCACTTACACTCACGACCAGTCGCATGTGCACATGAACGCACATCCACACAAAAAATAGTGAAACGCTGTGAGAGGCAAAAAAAAACAATCAAAACACTGCACTTAATGCAACAGCCTCCTATTCGTGGCGCTTATCACAGTCAGCCAGAAAACATTCTTCAGAGCAGTGGCATATTGCACTAAGCCATGTCCAGCCTCATCAAAAACAAAAAAAAAAAACGTGCAGCGCTGCGAGAACCACAGACGGCCTCCGCCAAAGGATCCGGGACCAAACTCGCAAGGTTAGAGCGGCTCGTGACTGACTGGCGCTGGTATGCTGGACAATCAAGAGAGCCTGCCATATATCGATGCGAGGTCACGGGATCAAAGAGCGTGCCAGCCCCACGAGGTGCTTCATGTGCACGTTGACATGAGGTTCAGTCGGAGGAGGTAGCATACCTGTCTCTATCAGATCTTCATCCTCTGGGAAGGTGAGAAGACTGAAAGGGGTTTTTTTGTTTTTTTTACAGCCACAGCTGTTAAGAGCACGCTTCCCAGTTCTGCGAAGTTCGCATTTGCGTAAAGGAGAGCGAGGAAGAAAACGGAGAGTAAACGAAGCACGTGCAAAGCGCCACGCTTATTGGTCTGTGTGCAGCGATGTCACGCACGATGTCACCACCACGCGCCACGCTGAGTGGTACAAATACAGTGACATCAAGGGTGATAGCATAGGGACTCCACGCACAATCTACCTGGGAAGAAGACAAAGAACAATAAAAATAACGCTATTTTCACCACCTAAAACGACCGTCGCTGAACGTCGCGTTGCACAGTGGTAACCGCGATGAGAGTTTTAATCTCCGGAATAAGTATCGACTCTGCAGCGTACGATTAGTTGACATCCGTATTAGATTACCTAGAGCTGCACGCTACTAGCGACACCCTGTGATAAATACGATTACTGCCACGAGGATATATTGCCGATCAAGGGCCGGGGTCGCGTCCAGTGGGAATACCTAGTTCTGCTGCGTTAGCGGATACCTGCGCGAGAAAGAAAATGGATGACAGCTGCCTGAAGGAGACAGGGTGAAAAAAAGAAGCAGGGCAATGCGTCTACCTGTCGCAACGCTTGGTCGAGCTGCCGAGTACGCGTCAGAACGAGGCGAGCCATTGATCCTTTCGGCGTTTTGGGCCGCCATGCGCGACTGACGAGGCCACAATCCAAACTCAGACGAACGCGAGCACACAGAGACGGGAAGGACGTGACGGCGTTCGAGCGGTTTCCTGTCGAAAGAAGTCAGGGAGGAGAGCGTAGAACAGTGAACTGCTGCTCCACATGCAACCCGGCATTCCACTAGCGGTGGCTTTCGCTCGCTGCAGTCGTGTAGGGCGGGCCTTTAGCCAGCCGCTGTTCCACCGCGTGAACGCAGTTGTTTTTCGTGCCCAAGGTTCCCATCTTTCACCTGGAGACAAGTCTTACCTCTTTTCGGGGCACCAAACAGAAGTGTGCGAGACACAAACTACTTCGCACTCTAGTCGGCGAACAACCGAGTGGATGAGCGAATAAACCTGTAGTTGTATGAGCGAGTTTTTTTATTAAACGTTGTTTAACGAACAGAACCCGTGTTTAAACGTTCTTGCACAATATAGCATCCTAATTTCTACAATCATGAAGAGATCATAGTCTTTAACGCTGCCTCAGAAACAGACTTCGTTGGTTCCATCCTTGTTTTCCACGCAAATCGACGTCAGACACAGTGGCATCACCTTGAACTTATGTTTCATATTTCACCGCGTATAGCCGGCGCTTAAACAAGATACATTTTCGGAGGTTATTCTCGGACCGATCATAATCCTCCTAAAAACATCGTCAAGACATATCTTTCCTCTCTGCGAGTAAGCGGCTTAAACACCGAGTGCTGAAAACTCGGCAAAGAGCGAAAAGCTTCTGACACTTTTACGAAGCTATTTCGGAACTTACTTTTGGCGTCGCGACGATTACATCACACCTGTGCTACCGTAGCCTGTCTTATTGCGGCCTAATACGGCCATAAAAGTAGCTCCAGCCGCTTGCACTCACATGACAGCCACCTTTAATCTTACGCAGAACCAACTAGCCTGGCAACTTGCTCTTGTAAACTGCTTAGCTGGAATTTTAAACGTTCGAAAAGTGCGAGCCCTCGAAGTGACTTTCACTTTGCCTTGTAGTAAAAAGCTCTTTTTGCAAAACACGCGTATGCAACTGTCTACGCCAGCAAAGGGCGAACTGGCACCCAGTGAGCGCATGCGCTAAGTGCCGTGGATGACGTTCAAGGTGATGCGCCTCGATACACGTGGGCCGCAATAATGAACGATATCGCTGATACATACGTTTGAAGAGAACTGCTACGACAAGCACATCTTAATTATTTATGAATACTGCAATCCCACAAGAAATTTTCGAAGGGTGGGTACATGAATACAAAAAAAAATTACAAGTACAGATGTCAAAACTTCAGCCGAAAACCTCTGACATGAAAATAACAATATTAAACAACCGCTCATCGGCAATAAACAGAGGAACTAATAAGTAGTGCAGCTATTACAACCATTCAGTACAATAATGCTTAAACCAGATGAAAAATAGACCGCAATACAACAACAAAGAAGATATTAGGGAAAACTTGGACTTCTAGTAAATGGCGCCACAGATTGCTGTAAAATTTCGTCGTTGGTAAGCCGATTGCAGTCCGTTACTGCGATGACACCAACTACATAGCTAATCGCACCCCAATAAGCTTGACAAAAAATGCATTCGACATCTGGTACATATGGCATGCTTAGTATCTGATTCGATGGGGACGGGAACAGGTTCTAATCTGCCTCTTCACTGTAAGGACTGTCAACAAAGCACCTGCGGGCCCATTCTTGAAAGAACCGTAGTTTTAGGTAGAGGCCGGGATCGAGTGTCCCGCGAATTAAAAGAAGCGTTTTTAATTAGGAAAACGAGCCTGTGTGCCGTTAGCGATGCTTCTATATTCTTGTATAAAAGCGCAGAAGCCTTTTTAGGAAAGTTTTCCTGATAGGAACACGTGTACAGGTGCTGTGGTTTTCCAATGTACTCTGAAAGGCTGAGTGCACAAAGCTTTTTAGATGGTTTCCTTGTCTCACGTGTTTTTTCTGGATTTTTACGGTTTTAATGCTTTTTGGCTGGTCGTCATTCTTTCAGACCCAAATCAGTCATGTCTCTTTGGCCCTTTACACCACGTGTCATGCCTGCTATTGTTCTTTCTCCGAACTTATCGTTTTTAACTAAGTCATGTTTTTTTGGAGTTTTTTTCTTTTATAGCTTTTATGACCCTACTCATCTTTCTGACGTTTGCTGCAGCTGATAGGTGGTGTGACGGTGAACCTATATATTATGTGTTTTCTTTCAATAAAAAAATCAGTTGTCAGTAGCGCGTTGTCTTGTCCACCTTTCTTGTGATTGTCTCTTATTTTTGCGCTAACATTTGTACTTAGTATCTGTAGCGATATTTATATATAATACAAGCACCACCACCTCTAACTTCACCTCTAACATATCCACCTCTTTTCGAAATACATGATAACCAGGGGGCACAAATTCGCTGTCAAAAATTCCATCGTGTAGCCATGTTTAAGTTAACACTACTATATCAAGATTATTAGAGTGAAGGAGACCCTCGAACTCTGAAGCCTGCAGTTAATATTGTTACGTGGCGGCCAGCCGCAGAAAGAGACGCGATGATCGATGACAATGAGATGATTTAATGGCTGCTGGCCTAGCGCGAGCGCTCCTGCCCGCGCCACTGCACAGTTCGTCGTCGTCTTCGTCACAATATCCAGCCTTTTCGATGATTTAGTTCAGGTTTTTCACGCTATTAATTTTTCTTTGGTGTCGGTACCATGCGGTCTCCTTTCTCCCTATTCCAGGTAAACACAACTCTGTCTATGGTCAGTTTGTTAGACACTGGCTTTACCTTGGCGCCTTTGGCTTTTTTTTTTCAGCTGCGCTGTCCTGCAAAAATTTAGGCACTTCACGAATTAACTTTGAGAATTCTTCTGACAAAGAGTACGGTGAGCATTTAGCTTGTGGGCTACGCCTAATATGGATGTCTTTTCCCTTTCGTCGAGAAATCTAACTATAACCGGCCGTGATTTGTTCTCTCCTTTGCGCCCAAGTCAGTGAAATCGTTCTATATTCATAGGCGTTGTATCCAATTTCTGTGTTATTACATCTTTTGTCACCTTTCTTTCAAAATCCCCAAATGTTTCGTTTTTTCTCTCTTCTATTTCATGGAACATTATATTTTTTGCTACTTCATTCGTTTTCTCAACTGTCTACTTTATCCGACAGGAAAAATATCCGACTATCGAAATATAAGATTGTTTTTTATATTGTGCTTACTTGTCTTTTTAGTGCGCCAAAGCTTGACAATTGCAGCTCAATAGCATCTATTCTGTTGGTGGGAGCTGCTATTTGATCTTTGATTTCAGTTTGTGTGGTGACTATTCCTTCTACAGTTTCTTGAGCTTTTTTTACCACCGAGCAATTCTGACAGCAACTCTTCTTCAGTGGGCCCCGAATTTGTCCCGATGTCGCCCGAAAGCATATGTTTGAACACCTAGGAGTTTGCTAGGTGTTCAAAAAATCCTAGGAAAGCCTAGGATTTTTTCTTTATATTCCCGAATAACGAAACAACCAACAAAATCTACCTCCTTTCTTAACCTCTATATGCCCAAGTTACGAAACAACAACAAAAAAACAACGACCTCCGCATTATGATAGCTAATACCCACTTTCAAAAGGCAGAATTTTGTCAGAACCGCTGAAGTTTGAGAAAAGGGTCCACCAATTTGTAAGAATTAGTAGTTGGTTCATTTAACAAAGCTAGACCGAATTGTGTAAGAAATAAAATCGAAGGCACTGGATCAGCTGGAATTCCCAGGGACAGTAAACAATTTTTCATACAAGAAATGTTTTACTCCTTCCCCCGCAACAGATGTCTAGACATTGATAGGTGATGAGGAAGTTTCGGACACTGACTAGCAGTCGTCCATTCGCATTCCTTGTTATTGGCAAAGCTTGCTCACAGTGACGCCAAATCCTCTGAGCTGAAAGCGCTGACTACTGAACATGAGTTGAAATAAAAATGTTTATGCAAGCTGAACATAGCAATGAATACACGGCGGGCTAACAGTATGTCGTGAATTTGTGACTTTGGGCAATAATGGGTTAAGATGTGTTTCAGGGTGCAATGAAAGACAGCTCTACGAGCTTTCCACA
>NC_135507.1:3203134-3225634 GCF_052857255.1 Amblyomma americanum | reverse complement strand
GGTGTCTCATCTAAACATTAATCAAGCTTGTAAAACTACAGAGCTCACTAGCCCCGTGAAACACCATTGAAGGCTGTTGAGAGTCGCGTGGCCTAGTCAGAAGCAATTGGTCGTTCTCCAGAGTTAATTAATTACAGAGACTAATTAGTTTACAGTTTCAATATTGGCTTCAGGTATAAAGTGTGGATTGAAAAGTTCTAGATCGTCTTGAAAAACAGCGAACTGAAATATTTGCACCAAGGTATCATTTACGCACCTTTATTCAACAGCCTTGAAATAAAGTTACCTAGTGACAGCTGCTGGAACGTGTCTTTTGCCCAGTGCACACAGACAGACACGTCGGGGAAAAGCGCTCCACAGAGAATTTTTCTCTAAGACGCGTCTTGAAACGCTGAAGCTGCACCGATGCCACGTGGAAGCTTTTGTATTCTGCAAGTTTTCTTTCAAGGCCGGTAAGAAAAGCTACTTTACGTGGTGCAAACATCTCGGCAGGTTGTTATTCAAGACGATATACAACTTCCGCATTTACACTTTACTCCTGACACTAATGATTTAAAAAGTTTGCTAATTGGCCCTTAATAATTTCTTTCCACAGAGAAAAACATTGCTTACTTGGCCATACGGCTCTAAACAGCACTCAATCGGTTTCGCTCAACTAGGACTCAGCGGGTTTTTAAATCTTGGATATTTTTTTGCTGTGACACCCCGTATAGATACGGCGTGTTTCAGAAAATCCCGCCGCCAATTTTTAAAAGTAAGGTTCTTGAAATAAAGAGAACCTTTCTGTGGCACAATATTGCCAGTCAGTAACGTCGTTGTGCCAATATTGGTATTGTTGGTGGACGTGAAAAAACAGGCGAATCATGTTAACTAGTAACGAGATTAACTAAATTCTAATATTTACTGTTTTAACTGTGACCGATAGGTGCCCGGTTGCAATTAGCGACTTGTAGGCGGCCGTTAGTAATAGCCATAACCGTTTTTGAAATTACAAAAACGCGGTAACCATCGCAGCTGTGCCTAAAATATTTGGGCCGTTTCTTGCGCCATTCAAAAACCGCGCGACTGCGGGCAGCGCAAAGAGGCGTCCATCAAATCGCGACACTCCGTGACGCACGTTCCACGTGACATTCTCTGCCCCGCGCACCTTACCCAAAGTACATTTAAAAAGCGTGGCCGCTCCTCGCCACAGAAAATGTCACGTGAAATGTACGTCACGGGGTGTCGAGATTTGATGGACGTCGCTGTGCACTGCCCGCAGTCGCGCAGTCATTCAATGGCGCAAGAAATGGCCCCAATTTATTAGGCACTGTGGCTAGGGTAACCGCGTTTTTGAAATTTGAAAAATTTATATAGCTGTTTGTTACGGCCAGCTGTAACCGCCATTTGGAATTAGGTGCCTATCGGTAATAGTTAAAAAGTTAAAACTTAGCTCATCACTTTACTAGTCAACACGTTTGGTCCGTTTTCTGGCGTCCAGAAGGACTGGTATTCATCATAATTGTCGCAATCAGCCTGACTATGCCCACTGCCGGACAAAGCCCCCCCTATTAACCCTGTCCTGTGCCAGCGGCGGTCACTCTATTCCCGCAGACTCCCTAATCTCATCCACTCACCTAACTTTCTGCCGCCCCTACTACGCTTGCCTTCTGTTGAAATTCGGACCACAACCCTCAATAACCACCGGTATTTTGCTTCCGCAGTACATGTCCTGTCCAAGCTCATTTCTTATTCTTGATTTCGGCTAGGATATCGTTCACCTGCGTTTGTTCCCTGACCCACTCTGCCGACACTGCTATCAGTATGCCACAAAAAAATTTAACAATTAGTGGCGGGTTTCCCGGAAATACCTGATTATACGCTCGAATAACTAAAAATGCTTAATTTTAAGGTAGCTAGAGCCCGAGGCAAACCAAAGAAGAGTTAAATTCGCGTAACTGTTGCGAAGTGAAAGGCCATTGAAAGACGGCCCATTTTCGAGGTACTGACTTGTCATTCAACCACCGATTGCTTGACTCCTGCACTAACTGTCGTGGTGGCTCGCTGGTTACGGTGCTCTGGTGCTGACCCGAAAGACGCGGGTTCGATTCCGGCCGCGGTGGCCGGATTTCCATTGAGGCGAAATGCTAGACGCTGTTATGCCCGGCGTGCCTTCCAGCCACAATGGATTGAGACGCGGACTCCTTCGACCAGGATTTCTAGAAAACCAAACCGATGTGAAGGCCAATGAGCCTTCTGGAAGAAACGCGGCTGCAATGACTGGCGTTCGCGGAAGCAGTGGCGACAATGGCGGCACCAAGTGGCCGAGTATGGCATCGGGTCGCCGGACGGAGCGTTGCTTTCATCAGTCAAGCTGTACATGACAATTGAAGGAAGGCTGCGTCTTCGACAGAGTTCTCGCGTTTCGGACAACAGGCGAGGAAGTGAAAGGTAGTTCACCGCCCTGCTGGGAAACGGCTTGACATTCCTGACCCACGTGGGCGGCCACATGGCAGCTGTGTTGACATCAACGTGAGGGCATCTTTTACCCTTTCCATCGACGAGCTGAGAGAGCATCAGCACCACCAGTGTCTCCGTCTGCTCGTTTGATTGGACATCGTTTTCCGAACTGCATTCCCCAGTCAGTGATCCGGGGAATACGAAGGGTATTTAACGACCCGCTGGCTTGGTACCGTGAGACACCCGTCGGCGGAGAGACACTCGCTTCCTAAGTGATTCCGTCTGCTAAGAAGCTCCGTTTTACTGACAGGGATTCTCAGTTGCTCTTACTTGTACATTATGTAAATAGTCTGTACAAAGTTTACCTTGCCTCTTCCTTCGTAACCCCGTCTCCGATCCTCCTTGTCCCTTCTCCGGACGACCATTCTACCTGCATCCCAAGAACGCCCATGTACTGCGTGATGTCAGTGCTCTTTAAAGATCGACAGGTGGTCCAATTTATCCGGAGCCCTCCACTACGGCGTCCTTCATAGCCTGATTTGCTTTGGAACGTTGAAATCCAAAAACCCAAAAGTGCAGCCACGCGCCAGCACTACACGTCGCACAGGGTGGCTCTGTTACCACGGCTAGTGCATGTCCTCTGGTCGTTCGCCACACACATTGCTGATTCGCTAGCCAGGCTCCTACAGTGCAGCACTTAACTATACCAGCCAATAAGGCTTCAGGCGAGGGCAGCCGCCACTTCGGATTACGCTCGGCCTATGAGCACCAGCACATGCTGTGCATATTCATGGCTGTCAGTCCCATTTGGATCGGCGTACGGAACATGCGCCCCCCCCCCCCCCCCCCCTACGTCCCGGTTCACGTCGCGAGCGAATGACGTGCCGGCAAACATTTCGCGCATGGCCGAGCCCCCTCCACGCGTTTCTTGAACCCGCGAGACTCGTTCGCCAACTATAGACGAGTTTCCCGAACGAGCAGCTCTATATCGTGCATGTATGGATGGAAGATTGAGTGCGTTGCGGAAGCTTCTGCTTTCATTAGGACGAAGTATCAATGCTTTCACTTACTTGACCGTTTAGGCGCCTGGGGGCCGAATCTCCGGCGTTCGCGTCGTGCGATAGCGCCGCTTAAGGAGGGCCTAATTATTTACCTATCGCGAACATGTATACGCTGTAATCACTCACGCCTGAGACGGGGAGGCACTGCACCAGCGCCCTAACGATCCGCACGGCTGGCTATACGGGACTAGTACGTGAGGCTATTGCATTTTAAGTTAAAAAAAATTCTTCGTCTTTCTCTATTTCGCCGGTCTCTCGCCGCACAATACTTTGTCGTGTACTGCATGGGCACAGAGACAGCATCATCGCTAGCTCTTCGGGTTCATTACGTGGGACAAACTTTTTCAATTATTTAGCCACCATATTCTTTTATTTGCCATTGCACACTTTCTTTATGCCTTGAGACAATAAACATCGTTAAAGAAATGTTTTATGATGATGACGATGCCTTCACTGGACTCTTCGTACCGATAAGCACTTCAATCAGCGATGCCGTCTACCGGCACAAAAAGTTCACCGTCATGTAAAGTGTCAATTGGCTACATTGACCGTTTTTATCACAAGGAAAGCCGTACATGCGGCCTTCTCGAAGGTAAGCGACGTCGCGATCGTAGTACGTCTTAAGCGAAAACTCCCGAAATGCTTCTGGGCGGGCCGATGCTGTAAGGTAAACGTGCACCGGGACCGTGATGTGCACATGAGCCGATGCCGTAAAGTAAAGCGGACCAGGGCCGTTATGTGCACGTGGCGTGGTCCGCGCGATGCCCAGTGGACTGGGGCCCTGAGCTGTGACGTGTACGCGGCAGGGATCATGAACTGGAAACTGATCGGAAATTAGGTGCACTCGAGAACACGCAGTTTGGTATCATGCAGTTCATTTTACAAAACTTATGTCCGGAAAATCAACCAACCAGATGTTAGCCGAGCTGTACGACAACGATAGAAGGCAGTGGGAAGAAGCCAGTTCTCATTTTTGATGGTAGCCCACGTTTCCGCGTATTCACATCCCCCTCTCCAATAGCAAACTAAAGTTGTTTCAAAGCATGTTTGATACATCTCTCATCACTACACAAGCGCAGTCGAAAAGGGGAATATTACTGCATTTCTTCCGCATCGATTCTATTGATCGGCCATAGTGCTTCTGGTTCATATTCTCGGCAAACAGCGCAAACATTGTCAGAGAACAGGGCCGAACCGGAGGGAAGACGAGCATGAAGCAAACCGTGGGGACCTTTCCGTTCGCCCGCTAGAGACAGCATGCGGGCCTTCGAGGGCGTCGAAATACGGCGCAGCGTGAGAGGTTGCGCTCCGCCTTTACAGTGTTATTGGGGAAATCAGCGTATTCGACATCCTCAAAAGGCAATATCTTGGTCAGACGCACTTTGCATTGAGATTCACAGTCCGCTTAACTGAAGAGAGCGAGTTGGATTCTCGGCCACATCTTTCGTCTCGTTCAGCAAAAATCGACCGTATATATATATATATATATATATATATATATATATATATATATATATATATATATATATATATATATATATATATATATATATATATATATATATATATATATATATATATTGCTGCTTTATAAGTAACCTTCTTTAAACACCGATTAATTGTCACTACAAATTATAAAAAAAACATTACAAACATTCCCCTATGTGCCTTGGTTTCGTTGACTGTCGGCTTCCTTAATATGTTTGTCAAACGCGCCCCTCATTTCATATGGCTGGTCTGCTAATATATATATTATAAGTAATTTTCTTTAAGCGATATAATAATTAGGTATTATTACCCCACTGTAAGCACAACACAAAAAATGAAAAACATTCCCCTATGCACCTTGGTTTCGGTGACTGTTGGCATTCTTCATAAGTATATATATATATATATATATATATATATATATATATATATATATATATATATATATATATATATATTCACGCCAATCTTTGAAGAAATGCATCTAATCGTATAATCGTAAACCGGCACACTGGCTGAAAGCTGAAAGCACACAGCCCTTCAGTACTGCTTTGCGGGCCGCCGTCGCCGGCGCCGCTCTGATACCTCCCGGGGGAGTCCTACGGCGGCGAAGTCGAATGGGATCGGCGAAGCAGTATTCTCAAGACGACGCCGTAACGCCGAAACGAAGCGAGTTCTCAAACACCACTCCTGGCTCGTGTATGCGGTACAAAAAAAATGACCAAAACAAGCGCCTTTTGGCGTTAGAAGCGGGTGAAGACCCGCGGTGGTGCCGCGTAGCTTGGAACGATCCTTTTCAAAGCTGCGGGCTTGTTTCCCCGTCTCCGCGTTCAGATCCCGGAATCGTCCGCAAACCTTCATCGTCCTTTGAATTGCACCCGCCGCGGTGGCTCAGTGGTTAGGGCGCTCGGCTACTGATCCGGGGTACCCGAGTTCGAACCCGACCGCGGCGGCTGCGTTTCGATGGAGGCGAAACGCTAAGGCGCCCGTGTGCTGTGCGATGTGAGTGCACGTTAAAGATACCCAGGTGGTCGAAATTATTCCGCAGCCTCCCACTACGGCACCTATTTCTTCCTTTCTTTTCTTAGTCCCTCCTTTATCCCTTCCCTTACGGCGCGGTTCAGGTGTCCAACTATACACGAGACAGATACTGCGCCATTTCCTTTCCCCAAAAACCATTTAATATTATTATTATTATTATTATTATTATTATTATTATTATTATTATTATTATTATTATTATTATTATTATTATTATTTGAAATGCAAAGTCGCGCCCTACAAGCGCTTGCCCGCAAAGATCACGCTAACAAGAAACTGCGGCCGTTAACCCTGTATGATTTGCCAGTGGCCTATAGGTTCAACGTTGATCTTGCCACGAGCAGATTGATTTGATTTGATCGATCGATAGATTGATTGATTGATCGATTGATTGATTGATTTGAATACCCTAGAGCAACACTGGGCTCCGGATAAGATTCGACCACCGGGGGTTCTTTAAAGTGCAGCGAAATTTCGATTTCACGTAATCCCTCGCAACCGGTAGCTCCTGTGTAGGACTGCCGCTCCATGTGCGCCGGAAATACCTCAATGCACATCTGATCAGAGAGTTTTATGGCCTGAGAAGCTCTTGCCAAAACTGCACATTTTTAGCGTTTCGCAGTGCTCAGTACAAATTAACGCTCAGGCGTTTGAGTCCTATCAAGTGTTGTCTCTCCCCGGCCTTTATGTACCCTTCTGTCCTCGAGGAGCTCAAGCACGCAAGTTGCAGAGAGAGTTGCTGCCAGCTGCGGAGATCCTGCGATTCAAGGTCCCCATTGCGACACGCTGGCACCGTTCACTTGCAGTGCTCTGTTAGCGAACGAGAGCTTCAGAAGCAGCGTAACCAAAAGATCACACTACTACTCAGGGAGTCAACCCACCGATATAAAAAAGCGCCACCTCTGTTCGTTAACATCTGGCTTGGTCATTCAGCGTTTCATGTTATCTGTATGCAGAGAGGGCTAAAAGCATCAGCGCCGAAACAAATTTTAACAGAGAGGGGACTGCTTGCTTAGCGATACATATCTCGCCGGTCAAATAATTGCCCGCGCCTGACTGCAAGCCACAGACACCTCAGTGTTAAGTATGCTTCCCATTATCAGACGCCTACTGCAAGCTGCTTGACGAACGACCTAGCAGCATCAGCTAGGACCGAGCAACGCGCATACAGAGCAGATAACGGTTGCGTTACCTCGCAGAATACAAGGTTACCTTCATGAATTAGAAGCGCTGCAGACCCAAAAATAAAAAGAAAAAAGCAGCGAACAGGCAGGCTAAAGAAGCCCAAGTTCTCAAATTAGGACAGGAAACACGAGCCTCTTTGGGTTGATTCTGTGAAGTAGTGCGTGAATTACTGATTCATTGACAATGACCATTATTTAAATCTTATTAGCGCAAGAACAGCTCGGGTGCAAAGGGCCATGGTAATAGATTTGGACAGCACAAGAGTGTGCGAAAAACCCATTTTCCGAAGCATTTCACTGCAGAGAAGCCGAGAGCCAGGCCAGGGTATATTGAGCGATTGGTTAGGAGCAGGACTTTAATCAATTAACGAATGAATGAATGAATTTATCGCTCCTCGCTTGCACTCTACGCCCCATTTGCTTGGAAAACTAAAGCCATTGCGCAGTTGAAAGTTTTCTTTCCCGTTTGCAAGAAAAACAACGCTGCACATTTGCTTCAAATGCATTTGGGAGAAGGAAACTGTGGCGTCATCCTGCGCCCGTTCTGCCACGGAAGTGGCAAGATACGCAACCTCGCACACTTTCCCAACACGGCTTCGGCGACAAAGGGTACGAACTACGCACAGGGCACACTGCTGCCGACCATCCCTGGCCAGCCGTGGCAGTGACAGCCAATTTCCCACCAGATGGGGCCTTTGGTGGACGTAGCGGCCGTCTCTTTTTGGACGCGCTGGAAGACCGCCTTTTCTCGGTCGCTTGCCTGGCTGTGCTCATAGTCCCGCGCACCGAGGCCCTCATTTAGAACACGTCACTGGCTAGAAGGCTGTTCGAGGCTGATACTAAAGACTTGCGTAACTGTTTTCCGAGCTGCAATTAGGTTCGAGGCAGCGCACAAGTCAGAAATGAAAAGGGGTGCCGTGTTTTTGCGCAACAGAGCTGGCTTCCGGGATTGAAAGTTTTTGGACGTAGCATGGCAGCTAATAAATACAGAACTGACACGTTCCTGCATTTACGAAACCAATAGTAATGAAAACAGAGGAAAGCATTGATGAACGTTACCTCCATATTTTTATAATGGCGGTGTTGACAGGAGGGGGGGATTAGCCCATAATCATTTCAGATATGAGTCGGTTTTGCAGAAAGTATAAGAAACGACAACCGCATGCCGCTGGTGACATCTTCGAGCACAACCTCTGCTTGTCGCGTGTAGTGGTCCACTAACTGAGTTATGACGGTGGCTGCGTCACCTTCTGCTTTCGAAGTTATATTATGTCACATGTAGACTAACATTGAAAGTGTCACAGTGTAGGCAAAATATACTTACAAACTTTCCCGCAAGTCCCTCATGCATACATTTTGATGTAAGAATCGCGGTTCAGTTCTGAAGCCACTTATATTGTCAAGTCGGAAACAGTGCGCACCCAACATTTGAAGTGAACAAATTTTGTTCGTTTGTATATGTTTAGCTATAGTGAGCAACTATTGTGACTCATATTTTATAGCAAATAATCCCGCGAAATTTGTGTTAAGGAGCGCGTTTTGTACTGATGTCACCTATACACAATCGAGGAATCGAGGCTCAGTGGTTATGGCACTCGGCTGCTAACCCCAAAGACGCGGGTTCAATCCCGACAGCGGTGCTCGAATTACGATGGAGGCGATGGAGGCGAAACCCCAGGTGGTCTAAATTTCCGGAGCCCTTCACTATGGCGTCCATCATAACCCGAGTCGCTCTGGGACGTTAAACCCCTATAAACCAAACAATCGAAGAATCACGCGAGTAGGTGGCGGTCATAGTAGTGTTTTTTAAAAAGAAAACTCTATAGGAAAAGGTGGGTTTTAGCCGCACAAACTGCCATCCATTAAATTAAAGGGACACTCAGGACAAACAGTAGTTGAACACTACGGCCAAACGGGCGAGTTGGTGAATCATTTCTTAAGATTAAACGGTGCGAAAGACGAAGACACAAGGCAGAGGAATCAGGACCAGCGCTGACTCACAACTGAAGGCTTAAAAGAATCAAGAATGTAACAAAGTTTGCACCATACTCTGAAGGGGTTTTGCAAAAAATTTCTCTCTCCTGCCGATAACTCTACATTGGAGAGACGGGGCGTTGAATTAACACGTGTCTAATGAACACGCAAATTCATTGGATGCAAATAAATCCGCCAATCTAGCTGACCACTGAAGAAACTGCAATTCTTGCTTCTCATCGTTGCATTATAGTTGAGACACCCAACACAGTTAACACGAGAAAATATGGAAGCATTTCAAATCATGAAAAAAGAAACAGGGCTGTGTCTCAGCAAGCTGTCTGTATTCCTGCATGACAGGAAGGTTCTATGCCTTAGCACCATGTATCAACATGTGCATTTGGTTGCTGTTTTATTGTTTGATTGTTGGCCGTGCTTTCCTTATATTGTCTTGGTTCTTGTTATTAGGCCTTCACTTGTGAGTCAGCGCTTGTCCTGTGTTTCCTCTGCTATCCGTATACGTCTTTCGCGCTATTTAATCGTAGGAAAACAGTAGTTGGCCTGCATCGATAAGTTTCCGTGTTTTAACCAGAGACTACTCTAAACGAAATCTGAGCTTTCATAGGCTAGAAAAGACACAAAAAAACTAAATAAATCGGTCGCCATCCCCGGCTGATTTCGCAAATAGAGCGTCGACACAGATCTTCAGGTGCGGATCCCAGAGGCTGCACTACACTGCCAGTCACTTCAAAACGATAGCAAGCCATCCTTTCCAGTAAGGACGTCACGTGTTTGGCTCGACTGGCGGGAAGATAACTTAATCCAATTTCCTCGTCGATAGATTTCTTTCGTTGCCGGACAAGTGCATCAGCATAGCCAGAAAGAGCCAAGGAATAAATTTTTATTGACAACAATATTTGGTTGCAGTTGCCTTTGGCGTCTCCTGAAGATCTGTAGCCGGCGGAAGTAAAAGGGGCAGGGGAAAAGATAGGGAGTTTAGTCGAAGATAAGTGGTGTAGGGAAGAGAGAGAGATAGCAACAATATACCCCCGCAGCGTAAGAAATCGGTCCAATATCAGAAACGTTTGGTTTTTGGGGATTTCATGTCCCAAAGCAACTCAGGTTATCAGGGACGCCATAGTGGAGGGACGGAAATGTACTGGCTAATGCCGGTCCAAGAAAGGCCCCGAGTAAAGCCATCCATAAAAAGGGCGTGGGAGAAGATATGGAGTCCAGTCGAAGATAAGCGGTGTAGGGAAAGAAGCAGTTGGCAACAATATACCCAAGCGACACAGGTATCCCGCACAATAATGGAAATGTACTGGGAAATGCCGGTACGACAAAGGCACAGATAGAAGCCATCCATGAAAGGGGCAGGGCAGAAGATAGGGAGTCCAGTCGAAGATAAGCGGTGTAGGGAAATAGGTAGATAGCAACAATATACCCAAGCAGCACAGGTGCTCCGTCCAATATTGAAAATGTACTGGCAAATGCCGGTCCGGCAAAGGCCCACAGTAAAGCCATCCATAAAAAGGGTGGGGAGAAGATATGGAGTCTAGTCGAAGTAGTGTAGGAAAAAGGCAGTTAGCAACAATATACGCATTCAGCACGGGTAATCCGCCAAATATTGAACATGTACTGCCTAATGCCGGTCCAATAAAGGCTCACAATGAAGCCATCCATGAAAGGGGCAGGGGAGAAGATAGGCTGTCTAGTCGAAGATAAGCGGTGTAGGTAGTAGAGGAGGTTAGCAACAATATACTCAAGCAGCACAGGTAATATGTCCAATATTGGGCATGTACTGGCTAATGTCGGTTCAATAAAGGCTCACAATGAAGTCCATGAAAGCGGCAGGGTAGAAAATAGTCTAGTTGTAGATAAGTGGTGTAGGAAAGAGGCAATTAGCAACAATATACTCAAGAAGCACGGGTAATAAGCCCAATATTGGAAATATACTGGCAAATGCTGGTCCAACAAAGTCCCAGAGTGAAGCCATCCATAAAAAGGGCAGGGGAGAAGACAGGCAGTCTAGTCCAAAATAAGCGGTGTAGGGAATGTAGTCCCAATATTGGACATGTACTGCTTTTCCCCTTTCTATTGCTCCTAAGGCTTTCTTTACTTCCTCTTTCGTTACTGGCGGGATGAATCATTGCTCTGCGCTACTGTTTGTCTTATTAACGCTATTACACTGGCTACTGTACAGATTTGTGTAGAACTCTCCGGCTACTTTAACTATCTTATCCATATTGCTAATGGCATTGCCCTCCTTGTCTCTTAGTGCATACATTTGGTTTTACCTATGCCTAGTTTCCTCTTCACCGCTTTTATGCTACCTCGGTTCTTTAGAGCATGCTTGATTCTCTCCATATTAAACTTCCGTATGTCGGCTACCTAGCGCGTATTTATTAACTTCAATAGCTCTGTCAGTTCTATTCTGTCGGTAGGGCTACTGCCGCCGTGGTAAGTTGCTCCGCAGTCGCTGGAGACTGAGGGCCAAGGGTTAATTTTTTTTTTTGTTAAGAGGTAAACCAGCCCAAAACACGGGACGAGGGAAGAGCACAGTTCGTTGTGTGTCGTTTTCTTCCTTCGTCCCGTGTTTTGCGCTGTTTTGGCTTTCTTCAGAAACCTGACCTTTTTATTGGGACACCTTTCTAACACTACATCCATTGCATATTACAAACCAGGAAATCCGCAGGACACGTGCGGCCATATATTGAGCACACATTTAGGTTTTATATTTGCGAGCGTAAAATGGAACAAATATTATTTTCCTAACTAACCATGGGCAAAGGAGACGCTATTGCCAGGGGGTTATAAACAGATACAGTGGTCCGCTTCAGCGATACGGGCACGGAAAATGCTACGGAAAAGCTAAATAATCAAATGAGGCGAAGAACCAAAGAAAAAGAGATTTGTTTTACTTTTATCTGTGAAAACAGACGTCCGTAACGAGCTTTCACCTTTCTTTTGTTACATTAACTAAGTCGCCTGCTTCTCAATATTTCTCGAAATTTCATTTATCAGTGAGGAAGGACGCTTAGTTGCTGCCCAAGGGGTCCGCCTGTATACGTCAAAGGCGTTTCGGGAGAGGAAACTCCCTAGCAGCGAGGAAAACCAGCAGGGCCCCACGAGCAGGCAGACTGCCGCAAGCTGTTGCCTCACACCGCATTCAAGCTCACAAAACCCCAATTGACTTCTGCGCCGCCCACGTGCCAAAAGAAGCTCCGGAATGATAGAACCCCGAACGGTCTGCAGCGATGCACCCAGGCGCACCGAGGAGGGGAAGAGGCGGGAGAGGAGAAGGCAGGGAGCGTCCAAGATGGGGACGCAGAGTGATCGGGAAAGTAGTCGCAGCGAAGGCGAACAGTGTGTGTTCCGGAATCGTAATTGCGATGGCTGTGCAGGAAAGGGCAAGAAAAGAGCGAGAGGGAGAGAGACACGGGCAGAGCGAAAGGTTTCACTGCGATTGTGGCGCCATCGCCTCCGCCGCCGGCAGCGCGCAAACGCTGCTCCAAAGTGTGGCCTGCTCATTGGACCTTCCACTACGCTCTTTTGTGCGCGGCCAAATTACTCCAGAGCAGCGAAGGTACCGCTTCCGCGGAGACCCAACCGAACACTAGTTCGGTGCATTTCAGCTACATCTATCGTCTCCTCATCCCGAAGGCAATAAGTGAAGTTGAATTTCAATAATGCACGCAATAATAGAGAAGATTGCGCGCGGTATGGTTTATCAGTTCAATTGCGAGCGATTCAGATTTACTCTGATTTAAACGAGACTCGAAAAGGCAGGTCACTTTTGCAAACTCCCATTTGCAGGTGTATCTTAACGGGCTCATTTCACAGGCTCTTTATAGAGTCGTCTGGCACTACGCCTTGCGTCTTGATTTCGCTACCGCGCGTGCGCTATGAGGAGTAATTGATATAGGTGAAGCTAATTCGAGAAACAGGCCTGCCACTTTTCAGTGCCGTCATCGGTTTCATTTCTTTTTTTTAGAACCCATTGCCACTCTTCGCATAGTGGCCTTCTTTCATCGTACCCTATACTCTCTCCTACGCCTGACAGATAAAAGAACGTGCTGATGCAGTGCGAAGAACTGCAACTTCTTCGCACAACGAATGTCTAGAAACGCATTTCGGTCACAATACACAATAGATGGGACGTATGCTGGGTGTCATGAATGACTGCTTGAGGGCAAGAGTTTACGTCACCAGATTTTTAATACAAAGAGCCGACGATGATCACTATCCAGACGAGAAGACACTGCGGAGACGCCGCGTTTTCACACTTTTGACCTACGACCAAGATCGCACTATAGCAGTTTTGTGACGCTTAAAATAATTTGTCAGTGCTCCATTGGTTACTACCTTCTTAATTTCTGGTGTGCTTGGAAAACAATGCCCATTAGAAATTCAAGGGACTTACCTCCAAACGGTGCTCTGTTTAAAGTTTTGATATTTCGAAGTACACTACACTATAACATCGTAAAACTATGTGCTTTTTTGAGCGCATTACTTATAGTACGGTATTTATCCAAGACGTATCTCTATTTAATGTCGTGGGGAAAAGGGTTGCGGAACAGCACTGCACCAAGGATTGGCACATGCGTGCTACTCAGGAAAAAAAAAACGGAATATGCTCAGTATAAAATCTGGGCTCTCGAACCCGTCAACGTCAGTAAAATAAAAAAGAAAGAGAACACCAGAGCGGTTCATTTTCGCTCTCAGCGCAACACGGACGGGACAGAAGACGAAGGACTAGCACAAACAGGCGCTGACTATCAACTCGTTTTTTATTCAAGAACGAAAAGCGTATAAATACAAACAGTGAACTACTTATCAATAAACAAAAGTTATCTGGAACCCACGTGGAAGGTAAGATAGCTCAATTCCCTCTCGGATAACGTTATGGAAGGGCTGCTGATACATTTTGTGCCGTTGTGGTGAATATAAAAAGCTTCCATTACCTCGCGAGTTAATTTATTGTTATGTCGGAACAGGATGCGCGTGTTCTTGTAATCGGGAACACATCGGCACTTTTTGCACTGGAAAGACGCCTGGGCAAGGGGGTCCCCTTTAGTTCTCCTTTCATGATCTTTTTCATGCCTGCATAGAAAACCAGTTGATAGCCAGCGCCTGTTTTTGCTAGTCCTTCGTCTTGTGTCCCGTTCGTGTTGCGCTGAGAGCGAAATGAACACTTTCCAACTCGCCCAAATTTCCGCCTTGCTGAACAGCAGAGCGGGGATTGCAAGAGTGTGTTGAGAGTGCGGGTTTTGGATGCTTAGCGTTTTTTCTTTTACATGCAGAAACTTCCTCTTTAACGTCGGTTAACCTTGATATTATAATAAATAACAAGTAAATAAGTATGAAGTGCACATGAGAAGAGCTTGCATTCCTTTGTGCATCAGATACCTACTTGTTGCGCTCCTCCTAATGGAGCTCCCATAGAGATCAATGGAATCTTTTAGGCTATCTTCAATGTTTGTGAATATATAATGTGTTCCCTCTTTTCCAAGTGGGTCAATACCTGCACAGGTGAAGCTCGTGTATTAGAACGTTAAGATGTGCACAGGTAATCGGACTTTCCACGTCGGTCGTCCTCTTCACAGGCGCAGAGTGACCTTTGGACAGTTTCACCTATGAACCTCTGCAGACGGACTGAGTGACAGTCTGGCAAAAATGAACTGGAACGAGAACGGGACATGGCAAAATCAAAATGTAACTGTATATTATGAATTCCCTGCCTTAAAAAAAAACTCTGCAGGGCTGGTGCACGAATGGTGCAGGGATGGTGCAGCTCTGTTGCAGCTGCATTACAACTCTGGCACAGTTGAGGTGCAACTCTAGTGCAACAAAGCAGAGCTGGTGTGGGTCAAGCCAGAGCTGCACACACCGCTCCCTACTGCACACAAGTATAGTGACACCGAGCTACGAACAGGGGCGATCCGCACCGCGCGCCCAGCGTGACTCCCGTAATTCGGCGGGCAACAGCAGGACGTCACTGGGAGCAGCGGAAGTGGGCGCGGAAATAGCCGTGGCGGAAAGAAGGCTCGTTTGCCGCACATTACTTCCCTGCTCCGTGTATCCACGTGTTCCCCTAACGAAGAACCACTGGGGGAGAAAACAAGGAAAACAGCCGTGGCCCTGACGATGCGACAACACTCGCCACGCCCTGCGGTCCAATTTGGGCGCCACGGCAGCAACAGAGGAGGGCTTGCCGCGCCGGAAAGACAATGATGGGGGAGAAACGAAGCGCCAGACCTTGAACGATGTGGGGCTGCGGCGACGGGGGACGAACTGAATCGAGGCTGCAGCCCGCGTGGAGAACGGGGGAGGCACGGCGCGGAACCACTGGCCTGTAAAGCGAGCTTGCAACGGGACGCTGCTTTCTCTGGTGGAAGGAGTCAAGAGACGTGGCTGATTGTACTTTATTTTTAATACGTTAGCATATCAAGAGTCTGTGCAAGCGAAAATGGCGACCACCTGCCCACCGGGACTACGAACGGAATTAGTATACTGCCTATACGAAGTTAATATAATACTACTTCGGATGTAATGAACCATAGGGAGCCACCACGGAAACAAAGAACTTTTGTGTCAGGACTTCGGATGTAACGAACTTAGTGCGTTGATCCCGATAGGTAATAGACTTGAGTCTACCACCTGGGATATGACGACCTTTAGTGGTTCAGCTTCAGATATAACGAAAGTTTGGCTACTATCCCATTCAAACGATCCACCTAGGATCGTCCAAGTTTCTTCTTTTTCTTCTATTAGCACAAGAGCAGCCAAAGTCTCCAAGGAACCAGTACACATATTAGATCCCATGACTGGGAAAAGTTCAGATCTGAACGGCGGCTCGTTTCATTTCATTTCATTTATTTTTCTCTAAAAGCCCGAGGGTGTTACATAAGGGGGGCGCAAGCCCATGATTTTTGTGCCGAGAAAGAGAACACGTCAAGACAGAGAAAACACAATTTGGTAAAGGTTTTCTTTTACCAAATTGTGTTTTCAATTAGAAAAAACAACAATATACAGCAGTTGAAAGATGTTTTGAAGGGTATACAAAGCTAAGTTGAAGAAATGCACAGGATCGGAACAAAAGCGAAATATATATATGGAAACACGCCTGTAATACAAAAGCAAACATAGCGAAAAGGCACGATATCAAACGGAAAAGTCACAACAATCAGCTGTTTGAAATGCCGAGATGAATATGGAAGGAAAGGCTGCCCTCATGAAAAATGGTCATTTAGTTTTTCACGGAATGGTTTGCGGTCAGTGCATGATGCGATGGTAATTGGCAGGCCATTCCACAGCGCTCTCGCCTCCGGAAAAATGAAGACTTAATCAGTGCTAGGGTGCGATAGATTATGCGTGTGATATCATGGTCATGGCTCAGGTGGCTAGACGTCCTGTGCGGGGGCTGTAGTTCTGCGTGTCTCGTGCGGGGGTGATAACAGAAATGAAGAAAGAGGCGAGATATAATGCGGCGTGACATGAGCGACGGAATGGCAAGGGACCGTTTCAGTGAGGTGATACTGGATTTTCTTGAATAGCAAGATGTTATAAATCGAATGGCGCGATTCTGCACCCCTTCAAGGTCAGCGGTGAGATACGCTTGCAATGGGCAGCGAATGCGTGACGCATATTCCAGTTTTGGGCGAATGAATGTTACATACGCTAGTTTTTTAATGTCAGGGGATGGTGCCTTCAAGTTGCGTCGTAGGTATCCGACTGTGCGTGAGACTTCACCGCAGATGCTTTGAACATGAGTCGCCCATGACAGCGGTCATGTTAGATGGAGGCCAAGATATCTGCCCGATAATGCGGGGTCAATGAAAAGTGCACCAATACTGTATTGATGCTAATCCACAGTGCGTTTTCTCGTGAATGACATGGATTTGCATTTGTTAATGTTCAAGGAGAAGAGAGGTTTATTACAAGAATACGAGAATATCTTAAGATCAGATTGAACCAAAGGTGATTCGTTGGTCGCCTCACTCTGCACACGACGCAATCATGCGCTAAAAGCCGTAATTCAGATTTTATGTTACACGGGAGGTCATTAATGTGGTCGCCTTTATATCTATTTTCTGTGAAAATTAACTTCAACCTTAACTAATGCCGCGAACCTGTGTACTGTTTGTTTATTCACTCTTCAGAGCTGCCTGCACGTGGCTTTATCGTTCGTTTCTGAATACGCGACCAGGTTTATCAAGATTAATCGCATCCAGGCGGAGCTGGTTCTACCTTGTTCCAGAATGTTCTGGTAGCTTTGCCCGCCGTATCTCGAAAGTTCGCTATCAGCTTTAAATTTAGCATTTCCGAGAGCGGCGGTCATTCTGTTCGACGACCGCCGAGCACGCTTGTCGCTTCGCCGCCGCCGAGTGATCCTGTTCTTTGTGGGCGCAAGCCAGCCTAATACAGAGTTTCGTTTGGAGACTCTTTTCGCTCTCTTCCGGCACGCTCAGATTATTTTACTACACCTCAACTGCGTTTCAAAACGGGCGGCTGAAATTTCACCCCGCTTTGACGATTGGTTGTCCATGACCACTCGGAACAGCGGGCCTGCTGGCTTAGGTAGGTGCAAACGCAATCGCAAAAGAGGTGAAGTTGCTGACGTCACTCATTATTCAGTGATGAAGTTCGTCGTTCGACACGCGGTGTGGTCCCGCATCGATGTGGTCCCGTCTTTAATTTTGGTGAATCCGTTCTTCTCGTTTGTTGTGGGTGTCACTCGAGACTGCTTCTCAGTTCGGCGATGTGTACCACATGAAGCAGTCGAGAGGGAAAGACTCGATCTAGACTCAGTGCCTCTGGGTGTGCGTGCTGTACACAATCTGTTTACGATGCGCTACGGCCCAGCCTGTGGCGAGTGAGTGAGCGAGCGTATGCAATGGCGGAAGACACGTAGCAGTGCCTTTACGTTGCCAAGGCGGTGGCTGATGCCCGAGCGCACATCGGCGCTCGTTCGCGTGTGCCACTTTGCGAGGCGGAATGCGCAAGCTTGATGCGCTTTTCCTGCTTTCGAGGTCACTGGCCCGGAAAAGGCGACGCTAAAGCTAGGCCAGCACAAAGACAAGCAGGGGTGCATTTTTAGACGCAAGCAATTTGTTAGAAGGAAATTAATTTTGCTGCGGAATTACTGCCTTAAGGAATTCATCACCTTACCAAATTAGTAGCCCAGAAAAGTAATTATTAGATTACAAATTATAGAGGACCGTAAGCGAATGACTGCATCTTTTTTACAGTAATTTAATTACTGCCATGTATGAGTATCGAGCACAGTTGAAAATAAAAAGCTCTCAGATATAATAAATGTAGAAGACCTAGAAAACCTAGAAACGTGATGAAAGCCTGCGTAAATATCGATCACATGGTGACCGACACAAGCGCAGCTTAGTGTCATTTATAGCACTCTGGTCCTACATACATGGTCACAAATCCCTCTTTTTGTACGTTTACATTGGACAACTGACGGCTGGCCGCAGTCGCCCAGCGATGAGTGTTGCAGAAACAGTGAGAATAGCAGCCGTGCATTGTCATCCTGCCCTGTCGTTTTTCTTCCGCCGTTCCGAGATTGACGACGGTGGTGGCGAAAATCTGGGAGCCTAAGCCTCACCAAGAACGGCATTTCCAGATTAGCCCATCTCGCGCTGCACGGCTGTAAGCCAATGCGCCCACACGCTTGTATAAGTCGACTAGGACTGCACAGCCCGTGGAAAATGCGCACATTGGACCGGAACGCTAAGCCTGTTGATTCCTCTGAGACACATTCTAGTGGAATGATGATCCAGCAGAAGAACACCTATGAAGGAATTTACTTCAGACCAACTGAGTTCTACTGTCGATGTGCTGCCTCTCCTTGCCACTTCTATTGCGTTGGCAATATAATTTATTTCAGCGAAAATGCATGGTCTGCCTATGTGTATAAAGCCCCCGGCGCTCCAAGTGGATCGCAGTAGATCGGGGCATCTTCCGGGCACAGGTTGGTAACAACGCACTTCCAACCTGCAAGCCACCACCCATCCACCCACTTCCACCCTCCACAAGTTTCCACCCGTCAGGAGCCCACGTATTGGCGGATGGAAAAGCGGCCGTGGAATAAAATTCAAATGCCCGATAGGGAGGCGATCAGTGTAACAGTGAGACGTACAACCAATGCTGCCATCACAGATTTACCGCGTTACATCGTATGGTCGCCTCTGCATTCTCTTAGTTGCGCTCATTACGTTAAGCCTCTGCTCGGGCGGCGCGTGTAGCAGCTGCGTCTGACTCACTCATCGCGGTAGAGAAACTGGCCGGATGTGTTCACGTGACAGCGTTAGGGTGGATATCCGGAGGAAATGTCGCGCGCGTTGTCACACATTGTACGAGTGAGCTGTGAGGTCACAGGTTGTCACACTAATTCAGGATTCGTCGAGAGGGTTTCGACGCCACAGGCTGAGTTGTTGAATGACGATTAAATCTTGATTTAATTGCGACTATAAGGTCGCAGCGTAACCGAAATGTCGATATGATTTACGAGGATGTAAAGGAAATCAATTAAGCTCAACATAAAATTGGGGTAGTTAGTTGGGAAACAAACCCATGACACTTCGGTTGCAAGTCAGACACGTTACCCCTAGGTCATTGAGGCGCTTTTTTTTGCTTCGCTAAAGGGAGACCTTGTGCGCCTTGTGTATCACGTGGTCTAATATGTCTACTGATGTATCCTAATGAGCGTGTGTAATTAGGGACGACTACTAATTAATAAAGTAGCAAATTAACATTAAATCTGCCTCGTCATACCCTTTTGTGCCACGCTTTACGTCGCGCTTGCGTACACAGGCGCTACTATCGGGTTACAACATCGCTCCGACACGGTCGCGGAAGCCAGCTACGCTCCAAAAAGCGTTAATGGCGCGTTCCGGCAGATCTGAGCATGGACAAACATTAGAAATGTTGGCGCGAATGTAAAGTTGTTTTCTTATTATGTTACCACAGGTTCGTACACAACTTGCACGTAGGAGGAAATCTTACGTATGCCGTCATTTTGCTTCGCCGGACATGATAACGCTCGCTTATCAAGCTAACATCGTCAACACGCAGCTACGTTTTCACAGGTGCGGTCGAGAAGCGGCGTACGCTTTGAAGGTGCCACTCAAGGTTACGACATCCCGTGGTCTGCATATACGCCATTAAACGCGTGCACATGGAGTCTGGCGACTTATAAAAAGCAATGAATCACCTACTGGCTTAGTGGGTGAGGGCAAACTCTTTCATGCTAACGCATGGCGGATTTAGGACCAAGATATTTGCGCAAGCCCCGGCTCCTGAAACCATAAAACGAGTATGCGGGCATTCAGAGAACGCTTCGCCTGTTGCAAAATACTCTGCAGAGCAACAGTTGCCTGTTCCTTTATTTCTATTTTCCGCGGTGCTGTCCGCTTTGCAAATAGTGACAGAGCAGGATAGCAAATGAGAGCCCTCGGCAAAGCAAACGGCCAGATCATTTTCTCCACGCCATTGTGAGCGCCTCCTCCTGAATGTTCCTGCCTGGATAGTGCAACTATATTTAGGCGTTTCGAGGCTATATTGCCTATTGCAGAGAAGGGCAGGATTCGGGGCTGGACAGCTTTGAAGTCAGAAGTGAGACGTGCCTCTGAGATTCCTGTAGGTGTTACTTGGCAAAAAGAGACAACCTCTGTCAACAAAAAGAGAACTGTGCAAGTGCGCCCCCCCCCCCTCAAAAAAAAGAAAGAGGAAAGTCACAGCCTGAGCTCAGCATATCTGACAAAGAGCTTCAGAATGACTGGGCCTTGAACCCACAGCTGGCTCCCCGAGCGACTGATCCAACAAAAGGCTCAGTCAGCGGAAGAAATTGAGAAGGTCAGTCAACGCTGCTAAAATCAGATATTTCACAAATACGCTTCGAAAGTAGCAAATTCTGTATGAAGAATTCTGTGTCGTCAGCCGACGGGATCCCATCACGATATACGTCGACCTAGCTCTCTTTGTATAGCTGCCCAAAGGAGCGACGACTCGCCTCAGTGTTTGCTTTCAATCAGCTCCAGACTCCCCGAGGCGGCACACACAACGGGGTAATCGCTCAGCCAAGCGCACAAGTCTGGCAGTTACGGCGCATGAACTCCGAGCAATTTTTTTTCGAGAAACCGGATTTCCGTGGCGTTCGTGGCCGGCGCGCTTTTATGAGTGGGTGTCGAAACGGCCAAAATAGCGCGACGCAGGGATATGCAAATCCACAGCCCTCCTCCGGGATAATCCCACAGGCAGAAACACCGCTGCCGACTGTTTATCCTCGCCCACGGCCCGCTAAGATTATAGCATGGATTTCTGCTCGTCGTATTTCTGGCTCCTTCGAATCTTCGCATTCCCGAGTGGAAAAATAACAATGAAAGTGGCGGAGCGCGAAAGCGCACATCATACGTCGCGGCGACGTAGTGTGCGGAACTGAATTGAATTCAAGTTTATGCAGGTACAAGACGATGGTGTGGCCAGGATTGGGGGGGGGGGGGGGAGCAATAAAAGCGGCAATTTCGAAATCGTACACGGAGTCTAAATCATTCACCGTGAGTGAGTGGAGCGGAAAGTGCGTTGGAACGTTGCAGCTAGGCTCACTCTCTCCGTCTTCTCCGGTGACTCGACAAGTCGGTCACAATGGAAGGATCTTATTGAATGAGCACGATAGCACTCAGTTTCGGATTTCCTCTTTCTTTCCCGCTCGGTTTAGCGTGGCCCACGAAAGCGATGAGCTGCCACGCCGGGCTTGAAGGGCGGGTTTTAATATGGGCTGTTCTCAAGCATGAAGATCAAAGGAGGCGACGCTTTCTATCGGTCTTGCTTTCTTTTTCTCCTGAAAGTTCGGTGCAATTTTATGCTCGTATCAGTTGGATTTAACAAACATATGGTTAATTACTTTTGCATATTTTGTCTGTATCACCACCGGAACTCTTACCTCTAAGAATGCGACTAGCGACGAGAAATTTTAAACTGCATGTTGGGGAAAAGAGTCACTGCTATGTTCGCATTGTTGCAATTACATTTGTGTGCGTTTTTTTTTCATTTGGCCTCATTTTGTGGTTCTTAAATATAAAACGTATGCAGGTACCGAAAAGCAGACTTAGCGACAAAGCCTCTCGGCCGAAGTGACACAGCCTGTTGAGCCACTTCACAATTACGCCGAACAACATCGCGATAAATGCAGTCCCTACTGCATAAGCAGTGTGAACTATTGAGATAATTTTTCCACTGTTATCAGTGAGGGAGCACTGCATGGACTGCCCATTAGCATAGTCTTGCATGCACAAGAC